>NW_015440951.1:66581-152088 GCF_000150705.2 Paracoccidioides lutzii | reverse complement strand
CCACTGAAGAAGAAAAGCCACTGAGCAGTTCTCACAAATTACTCTTAGACATAGCCAAATCTATGCCGCCCCATTTGTCCTCGCCGTCGCCATTTTTAAGGCGTTCGTTACTATCCATTCTAACTCGGGCGTTACCTGTTCTTTCTCATGACGAAAACTCCTTCTTGCCCTTGATCAACGACCTCTGGCCATCCATTAGCGCACGCATCAACCTCTCACCAAATTTCCTCTCCGATTCCACGTCGCTTACAACAACGAATACTGCCCCCAAACCAACCCGAAACAGCCCAACCAGCATCGACGAATCCGGCATACAGGAAGAAACTTTTGTAACTGTCGCAGCTTGTTCTGCAATAGGTGCTATTTGCGAAGGAGCCGGCGACTTCATGTCATCCCGTATTGAACATGAATACCCGCTTTGGCAGAAACTCTACCTCCGGTCCTGGGAGCAAGTGCGGCATGATTCAGAGAAGGCCGCAGAGCGCCAGCAGCTGCGAATACGGCAGCAGGAGCTCCTCGGTTCTCGCACCGGGCCAGAGCTAGGATTAATAACACTTGGCAATGGTAATAGTTCTATTGATGGCAAACTTGCCGTATCCACCGCCGTGGCCCCAACACTGAAGTCCAATCCACCGCCGCAGCCACCACCATTACCAAACAAGAAATTATTTACCCCCCATCACTCCCTATTCCAGGCTTTAACAAATCTTTTCACAACTATGCTCTCCCACGTCCGTCTGCCTGACGATATCAGTGATGATATCTGCGAGTGTCTCGGTACAGCAGTCTCGTTCTACAAGCCCGATTACTACTTCACAGGTGCATGGCGTGAACATATGGGGTTAGATGAGAAGAAAAAGACGGAGAAGTGGGCACAAGAAGAGTCAAGGGGAGAAATTGATAGAGCCATTCGAACAATGGATGCGTGGAATGCCGATTTAACTTGGTTTATTTTCACGAAGAGGAGGAGGGGTAGAGGTGATGGTGGTGCGAGGGATGGTGCTACTGACAAACTTCGGAGGGCCGAACGGAATGTAGAGAAGAGGATTGGCGAGATGTTACGGAGATGCAATCCTAGGCCAAAGGAACATATTCAGATAGAGTTGCTTTGGACGGGAAGGGGAATAGGAAAGGGAAATGGCTCATGGCCGTTGGCGAAACTAGTTGATTTAGTTTGATAGGGTGTTAAAATCTGCGACGAAATACAGGAAACCAGTCATGCCGTTTACGTAACAATATCATGCACAAAGACACTTTGGATACTTCTGAAGCCATGGGCCATCTACATACTCTACTTACCATGATTCCTTTACTTGCTATGGGATTGTCTATGATTCACCCGGGCAAACAGCATACACCTGGACAGAAGGATAATAGTAAAACAGTCAAACTGCAACCTAGAAATGGTAATTTGATTCCTGCAATCATAAGGGGTATACTTATGACAAACGAATGTATGAAATTGAGTTGAACAATTTTAACACCACCAGAACATTCTCATCCAAACTGAGTTTCAAAAACAATTAAGCGAGTTGAGCGCGAATGTATAAGATTAAATGCTTAATCCGCAGTCCGGATGGCACAGAAGATTTGGCCAATAAACCGGTGCATCGGAGAGCAAATTAGGCATGCCGACATCAAATATATAAAATAGGGCAGAAAAATAGAAAATCAAATCAAACTGGGAATGGAGTGGCAACATGTGATAATAAGAAACTTATTAAGGAGCGTCACTTTTGTGTGACCAGGAAGGTCACACTTCAAACTATCATTCTATTCCTCATCCCCATCGTCATCATCATCACTCTCAGCAGTCTCGAGCCATTGCAGGAATTTTTCAGCAGCCTTCCGAACCTTTCTGCTGGTGGAGATGTCGACGTACTTCTTGCTGGCCTTCGATCCCCAGGCTTTAAGAACTTCCTCAGAAATGAGATCCTCCTGGTAATAGGCGAGCAGGATGGCTGGGACCATTGGGATAAGGTTGGGGCGTTCAATTCCAACCAAACGCTCAGTACCTCCAAGGAAAGCTTTCTCATGGCGCTCAGAAGTGATCATCTAAAGGAACCATATTAGTATTATGTCCGCAGTCAAGTTAAAATAATTTATTTAAACGGATGTTACAGTACCTTCTTGAGCATAGCAGCCCTAGGTGGGATTTGCTTAACAATCTTGTCGTCAAACATGGTTTGAGCCAAGACGGCGAGGGTCTTATGCTTTGTTTCAATGCCAAGCTCCTTAGCTTTTTTATAGATATCAATGTCACTAACGCCCGAGACACCCTCCTCACAAGCCTCTGCAGAGCTGATGATCCAGCTGCCCAGATGGTCGTATGCAGTAGCCGCTCCATGGTCGCCCTCACCGTCTTCATCATTGTCGTCGAAGACGAGCGAGCGTTTCAGCTCGTCGGGGAGCTCCTGTGCACGAGCTTTGACAGCTTCAGCAGACACATCAACTGCCCAGTCATTGTCGTCGATTTCATTTGTCTGCTCAATTTCATTGGCTTCTGCATTGATGCGGCGAGTAAGTTCATCGTCGCTGTGGGCATCGAGAGCTTCGTCACCATTTTCCTCTGCCCCCTCGGAGTTGCTATCAACGGGACTACCATTTGGTTCTCCGTTGGCATCTCCGTTTGCCTCTCCGTCTGTCTTACCCTTCTTTTCCCTGCGAGCCTTCTTGGTTGACTTGTCCTTCTTACCCTTCTTTGGCTGGTTCTTCAAAATGAAGGTGCTTAGCTTTTGACGAAGATCAACATCAGATCTTTCACCACAGGCTTTGCAATCGAGAATGATCCGGGTGTCCTTAACAACGACTTCGGTTTCTGGGTTCTTGCATTTTTTGCACAGCACAAATTTGGTGATGAACCCATCAAGGTAGTCTTGAAGCTTATGGGCATCGTGAGCTCCGTTAATAATCCAGCGATCATCAGTTGGTTTAGCGTTTGCTTGAGCCCCAAGTTCAAATCCGAAGTACTTGATCAGGTCTATTCCCAAGAGTTAGCATTACATTGGACTTGGCATGCTTCTAGCTCTGCTATTAGCTGGATAAAAAGAGACGAAAAATATAGAGTACTTACAGGCAGGTGGGCGACCCAAGGACTGAGCGACGTTGTTGAGATTAACAACGACCGTTTTGATTCCATTGCCTTTGCCTTCGATCTTAGCCTGGAGACGTTCCATCTTGTAACGATAAAACGGATCGGGGTTGTCCTATTATACCAAAGTAAGAAAAAGTCTAATACAACAGGGACCTAGAGTATGAACAAAAGGTACAGCGCAAAGCTTACCCGACGGATGTTGACAGTGGCAGCCATGGTGAGAGTAAGAAAGACAAGATCTTCAAAAGACTATATATGCGGGCAATAAAGGGCGAAACACGAGGAGAGCCTGAGAGAATGGCATGCGATTGCTACAAGACATGCGATGCGTATCACAAATGTATCCGTGAATATCTGGGGGCGTATAAGGAAAGAGAAAAAGTTCCCTTTCTATCGGTCGATGGAGGGATCAATCGGAGATGTGGCTCAGGCGAAGTGAATCTCAACCACACGATCTAGAATGGTAACTACAAGGTTTTCGCACGGGGCGAAAAGGTTGCAGCTTGAGCGGCAAGTGGTGTTCGAAAGCGTTGACGTAGGGCGAATACATAGACAGGTGCTCTATCCAGCTTCGTGGCAGAATGCTTGCGTAGAGAGACCTGGGGGGGAAAAGTGGGCTGGCCTGACACAACGGGATATCCCAGCAGAAAGTACGAAATAGTGAAGCTTTGGGGGCAGCACCGAATAGATGGAGTTCGAGGCAGTTAACTCAGTTACGAGATAAAACAATCTAGATGGGCTGAGGTGAGGTATTAACAGCGAAGATGTTAGATGGGAAAAGAAGATAGAGAGATGAAACTTTGGAAGGGGAAAAAAAAAAAAAAGACTATTAAAGAGTGGAAGGCGGTGGCCAAATCGGGCTATCCGGGATGCGGCAAATCGATTTCTTCATTCCTGGGCTTGCTGACTAACCCCATGTGGGTAGTCGCATCACGTGTAAAATCATGTGATGTCACTCCACCTGAAGAGGAAATTTTGAACGTCGAGAGAAAGTCGTTGATAAGACATGGAGAAGTTGAGGAAGACGATGAAAATGAGGTGAACAAGGCCCTCTTTTCCTCTCTCACTCTCTCTTAAATCCCCTTTGCTGCAAGTTGACATAATTACGTATATGGGGCTGTGGCATATTCCATTTTTACGAAATCTACGATCAGATAGTTAACTACATCTCCTTCCGCCTCCGAAACTTTCGAACTTCACGAATTGAAAGATCCAAAAGCATATCCCTTATTTGATAAAACCTCAAGGTACAACAACATAGTTCTGGGTTCCTTGAAGTGACATTCCTCTCTTTGATGCGTATGAAATCTTCATATCTGGTTGATATACTTCCTTAATGATTTTCTGTTGTCAATATACCCAGCAAATTTTGTCATTGATGGAACCTGCTCAGTAATAGAATTCCATATAAATTGTATTTTCTTCGTTCTAAGTTTCAACCTTGAACTTGGCTCTATGTAAAAAGTCTCAGATATGTGGAAATAGATATACATTCTTTAGTTTTCTGGCTGCTTCACTATACTTGGTTTTCAGCAGATGTGTGGTTGCTACGATAGCCAGGAATTTACTAATATGCCTAAACACAACAGGAACACCAACAAATACTATCCTTTGGACTCAAGCTGTTTCTTTTCATCCCCCCCTGCCCTCAATTTTAGCATATTATTCGCTATCACAAGTAAAAAAATTTCGTCACTACAACAGAGCGCGCAGTCTTGCCCACCAAACAGAGCTATGGACCTATCCGTATACTTGGTGACGGACTCTACTCCTGCCATCCTAGGAGACAGAGATTTGTGTGAAATTGTTCGAGATGCCATCGAAGGGGGTAAGACGGAGCGTAGAGCTGAGTGCCACATTCATATGCTACCTTACTAATTTTGATGTGATGTCCAGGGGTTACGGTTGTTCAGTATAGGGACAAGCATAGTGACACCGGTGTTTTAATTGAAACGGCGAAGAAGCTCCATGAAATTACGAAAGCGTATAATGTTCCTCTAATCATTAATGACCGAGTTGATGTCGCCTTGGCTGTTAGGGCTGAAGGAGTCCATCTTGGGCAAGATGACATGAGTTAGTTGCACTGTTGTAGACCCCAGAAGGTGTGGATAGCAGACCAATCTTATAATAACCCTTGTTTTAGAGATACCAGAAGCAAAAAAATTGCTACCCCCAAATGCGTATATCGGTGCAACTGTTTGTTCGAACGAGGAAGCGTTTCGGGCGGTGGAAGATGGTGCAGACTACCTTGGGATTGGCACCGTATTTGCAACTCCCACGTAAGCCATATGCGCCTGTGGGCCCCCTGCCTCCCTATCAACATTTAGCAACTTATAGATCTACGAATTATGGCTCGTGAAATTGACTGTGATGAAGAAAAACCGATACCAAGGCCATTATCGGGACCGCTGGCACAAAGGAAATCTTAGCATTTCTCTCTACAATGCCCAGGAAAGTTGGAACCGTTGCTATTGGAGGTATCAACCTGTCCAACGTCCAACGCGTTATCTACCAATCACAAGCACCACTCAAGAGCCTCGATGGTGCTGCGATTGTCAGCGCAATTATGGCAGCAGAAAATCCGAAAGAAGCTGCAGCAGCGTTTAGCAGGCTAGTCAAAGAAACTCCTGCTTCAGCTACCTTCCCTGCCGCTCCGCGGGAAAATGAAGTTGCTATGTTATTAGATGAAGTACCGAATATTATTCGTGCCGTGGCTCTTAAACGACCGCTGTGCCACAACATGATCAACTTCGTTGTGGCTAACTTTGCTGCAAACGTTGCTATTGCAATGTAAGATCCCATCTATTATTACTACCATGCTAAGATTAACCTTATTTTACATGTAGTGGTGCATCCCCAATTATGTCCGGGTATGGTCCCGAAGCAAGTGATCTAGCTAAAAACGGGGGTTCCTTATTGATAAACATGGGAACTCTAAACAATGAAGCCATCGATCATTACATACAGGCGCTACGGGCATATAATGCAGAAGGAAACCCCGTTGTGTTTGACCCAGTCGGGGCTGGTGCTTCTGATATTCGCCGCAGGGCCGTGAAACAGCTGCTCGCTGGTGGATACTTTGACGTTATAAAAGGCAATGAATCCGAGCTGATTCAAGTTTACGGTAAAACCACTTGGCGTCAGGTTGGTGTTGATAGTGGGCCAAGTATTTTGAGCCGCAGAGAAAAAGCGAAACTTGTCAGGGATCTTGCTAGACGTGAGAGTAAGCTACATTTTTCAACTCACCCTTTTTCGATGACACTACACTTTTTGTACCCCGAATCACACAAAGAAGGCAACAACTACGTCACCTTTATATTATGTATTTCTTCATCTCCCCTATCACCAATATTACACTTCTCATGTTGCCATCAGTGGGATTCGAAAATATAATAATAACATTTCATTCCCTCAGGAAACGTCGTCCTTCTCACTGGTAGGGTCGACTACCTCAGCGACGGCGAACGCGTTCTCGCCATCGGAAATGGCCACGAGCTCCTCGGCCACATTACAGGTGTAAGGCCTCAAATATCTGTTCACCGCTGACCTTTCCCTCTCCTGAAGCCACCTACCGTCCTGCAGCAGACACTAACGAAACCTTCTCCAATTCTCCAGACCGGCTGTATAATCGGTACAATGGCTGCCTCTTTTCTCGCCGTGCACAGAAATGACAAGCTGCTCGCTGTGTTGTCCAGTCTCCTCCTGCTCGAGATTGCAGGTGAGCGAGCTGCCGCGAAGGATGGCATTAACGGTCCCGGTACGTTCCTGCCCGCGTTGATCGACGAATTGTTTGCGTTGAAGAATTGGGCCGTCGAGTGGAAAACCAGTGGCAGTGCCGGCATTGACGTTGATGCTGGATCAATGAACGGCAACGCTGCTGCTGCTACGGACGAAAATATTTTTAGGAGGGCGGCGAAGGTGCATCTTATGCAGTTGTAGGCCTGGGGTCAAATGTTGTCTGTCGTTCGAGTTTCCGCATGTTTGTCGTCCACTTTTGGGTCGATGGATGGTTCTCTGTTTGTGTTTGACATGATACATTATACCTGTCCCTACTTGCTGTTATATAAATTTCTTGAATGTCGATCCAGTAGCTTTAAACCTCCCCTGCGATATTGCTTCGAACCAACCAAATTTTCTTCGCCCTTATTCCATACCATGGCACTCCGACAGGAGCCAATCTGCCCAGAGAAACCCTACTGTTGTTTCTCAGTCATTGTGTCGATTCTTCCCCAGTTCGTGAGGACGCAAGAACCTAGAGACCCTGTTCGCCGATTCTCCAGCAATATACAGTCCCATTTCCAAATACCTACGGGATCCCTCAAAATTCACGTCATTCGGACCCCTATTCTTCCTCCCGCGGGCATAATTCTCTCCCTCTCCTTAGTGAAAAGACCTCGAGTTTATTTCCACTTTCCTGCTTCATCGTGACTTCGCTTGGAATGTGATTTAGATGTCGACGAAGGCGTGTGGATGTGGTATGGTATTGTGAGATGCGGTGATGTGTTAAGCTCTTTTTCGATATTTCCGGGGCTGCAACCATGAAGAAAACGCCATCGTCTTTCCTCTTGTTTGCCTCACAAGCGTTTTGGTTTTTGTTTCTTTTTGCAAGTCCGTGGGATATTATCAGTGGAGAAATCGGGCACCTAGAACAGGGGCAACAGCAACGTGTTTGGAAGCACGCTGGAAAGAATGTGCAGCAGAGGGATGCTCGAGGAAGAGGTCGATAGGATTATTGATGGGCCCGTACAGGAGTGTTGATTCTCCTATCTCCTTCCCTCATCCTCTCTGCCCATCCTAGGTATGACTTGGCCATCATTTCTTTAGGAACCTTTGTTTCTTAGCTTTTTGCCATCATCCCTGTTCTTCCCCTTTCTCATATTTGCTCCCCTTGTTCCTGGCCTGCTCTGAAGATGTGGAGGCGGTACCCCGCCTGTATACTCTGCTTTACTGGTGCTAGCTGCTTCAATTTCCTTGTGGACACCTTGGCTGGCCATGGTCCAGTCTCTTTACCTTGTCTTGTCCGCGCCGAGTTCGTGCCTTTCTGACTCCTTCGGCGGCCTGCTCAGTCTGCCAGAGGAGACGAGGATGCTGTAAACGGCTTTGTAAATCTGTTTGTTTCGCTCGATGGGAATTTGTTTTCACCGTCCCATCCCGATTTACCGCCTTTGGCTCTTGAGCCTTTTTCCTCACCTCTTCCCGCTCCTGCCTCACCTTGTTGCCCATTTTGGGGCCTGAAGAATCCTTCGCCACAATTTGTCGGAAGGAAAGGAACTACACGATTGCTGATTTTTGTTCGACTATGGCACCGATCAATTAATCAGAACCCGGTTATGTTGTTTGATTAAAAAGGAAAGGTAGTTTTTAGTTTTTTTTTTTTTATAATAGTTTCCTTCTTTCGACAGACAAATACAAAACGAGCTTGTTTTAAAATACTTCATAGACAAAAGGAAAAAAAAACTACACCAGACGCCAATGAAGTCATGCAACCACTCCATCCATTCCATTCCAGCTCCAAATCACCTTCAAATCTTACTCCCACAAAACACCCCCAACGCCTTTTTCGTATCCTCCCCAGTCTCCTTCACCAACCCACTGATCTGCTTAAAAACACTATGATTCGAATCCCCCATAATCTCAAACAACACACTCTCACTGGTGCTTACTACGGCACCCGCATCTGCCAACCGCGCCAGCGCAATCCCTCTTTCCTCTGGGTTAATACTGCTCACCGCATCAGCAACAACGTACACCTTATGGCCCAGCGCCAGCAGGTCCAGCGTTGTCTGCGTGACGCAGACGTGCGACTCGATGCCGACAATGATCACGTCCAGTCGTTGCCGTGGAAGGGAGGCTTTCAGTTCAGGTGTTACCATGGAAAAAAGGGTTTTGTCGAGATCAACGCGGACGTTGGGATTCGTGGATGGGTCGAGATAGGGCGATAATTCGGAGACGGTGTTCCCGAGACGTGCGCGGTTTTGGGTGGTGATATAGACGGGGACGTTGAGGAGTTTGGAAGCCTTGAGGAGTTTGATGGTTGTCATGATTCTGATTGGTGTATCGTGTTAGCTATTTCTATTCTATTTTTGTGGGGGATTTTGTAGGGTGTGTTTTTTGTTTGTTGGTGGTTAAGGGTGGGGTCGGAAAACTGACAACTTTGGGTACTCGAAGATAACCGGACGGAATTTCTCCTGGATATCGCAGATACTAAAGTCATAAATTGACTCTTGTCAGCTCTTTCCCAACTCAGTTTATCCCGGCGACTGGTGAAGAAGCTGTATCGCTATAGCAGATCATTCACTGCGCTCCAGGAAGAATCATCCTTCCTGAAAGCCATGAAACCGGGAGAATAACAGAAAGGGAGCAGCAACATACAAGATTGCCGGATTCCCTAACTCATGTAATAACCCGTTAGCAACTACATATCCAAGGAAAGAAAGGGAACAAGACTCACGTATCCTCTCTGCCTTTGGATTAACGCCAGCCACAGTTCCTGACATTCTTGCGGGGACGAGGGGGCTTGTGGGCGGACGTCGTACAGCACGGAGTGAGGCGTAGGAGGATGCTAGGAATCGTGGCGACAAGCGCAGGGTGCTCGTTGGCATTGGGAGGTAGTGGGACGAGATGTGTCAATAATAAGTAATGGATGGTTTCAGAACCTCAGCAGTTGGACTGTTTAAATAGATCGGAGCTAGCATTGGTTGCCGCGGGTGCGGGTAACTATTACATTGGATTAAATATTTAGCTGACGTTCTGCTGATGCGGAGTAATTAATAACCGGCCGGGTTGCTCATGAATTAAGATCAGGAAATGCGCCACCCAAGGCAAACCCTATTAACATCCTTCGTCGCTGTTCTAAGCGGCCTTACACTCATGGAAGATGGACGTTTTCTTATTGAATGCAAAACTGTTTTCTGTTTAAATACAAATACTCTTTTGTCAGCCTTGATCAGAGTGTATATTTTACAAAGTGGGAATAAAAACATTAGCAACACCTTCTCAAGGATGGAGTAGATTGACTTGCTAGACGTAGAAAATATTTTAGCAACTGAGCTAGGTCAAGTGTCACTCATGTCTTAAAATAAATTGTGCTTGTGGTGGGCGGTTTCTAATATTTGTTTTAATTATATCGGACTTTCTTTTTACATCCTTCATAGTAGCGGGGGAAGCACGGTTATTGGTTGGCAGCTAATCAGTTAAGCTTAAATATTATTAACCGCTATAGACGCCATAGCCCTAGGTCATTCCTTGGGGTAAAACTAGTTAACTCCGCATTTGTTCTCACTCTATTCTCATTGCGGACACTTCTTGAGATATACTGTTGTAAAATAGAATTTAACGGTCTAATTACTCTTTGGCTATTGTCCTCAGTCATGGCCAAACCAACCTTGTTTACTGTCACACAGTTAAACAGTGAAAAATCTCTTCAACTCTTTCCTGAGTAAAATGGACATTTTGAGATAGAAATGTATAACGCTGTACAACAACTTTTGTGCTGGCATATACTGCTAAGAGGATGCAAAATGCCATCCATACTCCCTCAGGACGACAGCAATGCCTAATGTAGCCGATATTTCTAAGAATATCCCTGTTTGCAGTCTTTGGCCCTGTCACGCCAATTGGCACCTGTCATTTATCCTGTGTTAGGAATTGGAGTTAACAATTTAATTATCATCAGCATCTCAATTCCTGTTATTGATCAGTATTGAAAAATTCAGATTAAACTTTCACATTAAATCTGCAAATGAAAGAACATGATAGAAAGAAATCAATCAACAGACAACTCAGAATTTAATACTTATTGAACTCAGAACTTGTTTTCAGATACAAATTTTCATCGTTTATCTTTAGCATCTCTTTGTGAAATTGTTGCTCAAGCTTCATTCAATAATGAATGCAGATGTTTCCCTGGTGATGCTTGCTGGTTGTCAAATGATACATGGAACAAATTCAATGGGTCCCATCAACGGCTTACTGGCAGCCTCCATTCCCCAATGCGCGCCCTGCTAACTACCTGCCCAACCACAATTCCACGGAATACGACAACCTGCGCCAACAGGGGGAGTTTCCAGAGGGGCAGCACGTTTGATCAACTAGATGTCAATCCAAACCATGCATCATCCGGTAAACCAAACTAGGACTAAAAAAAACACCCAATAGGTATGAATCTTCATGGCCCCATTCTTCGCCAACGGCACCTGCGACCCCTTCTTCACCCAGTCTCTAAACTATGCACGCTGGGAAATTACATCACCCTTGCTGTCAATGTCAGCATGCCAGACCACATGTGAGTTACAACCATCCCCCGTTCTCCCTCCTATAGTTTCCTCGACGATTTCTCTTGTTGTTTCAATATCATATATTTTTTCCTGCGGGAAATATAGTAGGATACTTTATCCCGTTTAGCCAGCCCGATCCATACCACCCCAACTTCCAACGCGCCTTTTATGGCGGCGCCAATTATCCCTCACTGATTCGTATTAAGGCAAAATATGATCCCCAAGACGTTCTCTATGGTGGACGGATGGCAGCTGGGCCCTAGAAATGGATGCAGCGGGAGGATGGACGGCTGTGCCGTAATGCGCATGAATAAAGTGAGCTAATGACTCCTCTGGTGAACTGATATGTCAACATACTATTTACAGTGTAAGTGGGGGCTGGAGAACGGATTTTCTTCGGTCTTGTTTTCTTCCTGGATGGTTAAACAAACCAGCAGCAGCCAGTGGAGATATGACTTCAAAATACCAAAACAAGAGGGAAAGAAAGATCCGATGGAGGGATAATTAATAGAGGAGCAAGCAAATGCGTCTCTGGAAGGATAAAGGCCAAGAAGGTGACAAATCTGCTCGGTATGCGGAGATCGGAACATCCATTAAACCTTCCAACGAAAGAAAAATGGAAATATAGAAAGAAAAGACAATGTAACACCTTCAACTATGGCAAGGAGCCATAGGAATCCACAAACGCCTGTGAAATGCGTAAATTTGAGGATTAGAAAGGGGAGACACGGGCTAAAAGTGTAGGAGATTTGTACTATCCAATGAAAAGAAAACTGAAGCTAATGATATAGACATGAATATATATATGCGAATCCAGCTTCGACCAAATAATATGCAACAGAGACTCTCTCATAGATAAAAGAAACGTAGATGGGAGGGGGAGGGGGGACGGCAGTGACGCGAGAACGGACAAGATGAAGTAACCAAAGTGTGGAGGAATAAAACCAATATGATATCCCTGACAAATAATCCATAAGAAAATCCAAAGAGAAGAGGAGAGAAGAAACAACAAGAGAAGCGAGGAAATATGCAAAAATAGGCAGATCTATCACCAGAAGTCTTTATGAAAATAAGGGGAAAAAGGAATGAAAATCTATGAATCGAGTTCACACCTAAATTTCACTTTTCACTTTTTTCAATTATGAACTCAAACCTTTTTCATTTGCGAATCTTTTCTTGCTCTTTCATAAACTTCACAAAGGACTTCTTATGCACCAGCCCAGCAAACTGTCCGTCGCGCAGGACGCACATGTACCGTAGTCCCAACTTGACAAAGCATTGATACACAAGGCTGATAGGCGAGTGGATATCCAATGAGACAGGCGCCTAAAAAGTAATCATTTATCTGTATTTAGTAAAGCAGCAGCAAAGACATAAACACGGCTTCCAATATATATATATATATCAAAGCAACGGAGCAAAGGAAAACAAATAGTTACCGGATCAATATACGGCGTAAAATCCGCTAGCCCGTTCGAATGCTCGTCCTGTACATCCGAACCAGCCCACCCGCCATACGACGCATCAATACACATCAGACACATCGCCTCCTTTTCATTTTCAAGCCTATCGAGAGCGAATCCAAGTTCTGGAGCCGGGATTAGGCCGACTAGGATATTTTTGCGGAGTATGGGTAGACCACCGTCCAGCTCGCCAGCCATGAGGAGGACGTCGAGTTTCTCGCGCAATTCTGTGGCGGGGACCAAGGGGGAGTTGGAGATGTCGATTACGCGGTTTTTGCGGACGCGCGGAACGATTTCGACGAGTTCGATGTCGGAGGTGGGGTGGAGTTTGTTATCTAGGAATGGGTAGGAGTTCATATCCGTGAGGAGATCCTGGGATGGTGTTTGTTAACGGTGTGGAACGAAGTGAGTGATTGTTTTTCCACCAGAATGATACGTACATAGATGCTTAGCGGTTCCATTGCGTCCGCGGTCCATTTGGCGCAGAGGATTGCAAGGGAAAAGGGAAGGACGTGGTCGAGACTGCCTGTCAATTCGAACAGGATTACGACCAGCGTGACGGAGAGGCGTGTGACGCCGCACATTGTTGAGCCAGCGGCGATAAGGGCGTAGACACCTGGATTTACGCAGGAGAAGGCATCAGGGGAACTGGGGCAGCTTCCAAAGAGGAAAGAGTCCGGGAAATGGACGACGAAGTACTGTGCAATGTGGCCGACGATTCTGCCCAGAAGACCGCCAACGACCATTGACGGTACGTAGATTCCCGCGGGCACTTTGATGCCGAATGTTACAATGGTTAGGAGACTCTTGATGACGAAGGCAACGACGAGGTAGCGGATCACTTCGGGGATCTGGTCAGCTGGAGGGCATAGGCCAGTTCTCGACTGGGATGAGCCGCACGGACTGGCTAGCTCAAAGAGAAGCTCAGAGACGGGTAACTTCGTATAGCGATTCCAGAAGCTAACTAGACCCGTTATCAGGGAGACCAGGACGACCTCCAATAGTGGCCAGCGCTTGATTACTGGGATTCGACGAAATGACTGGGCCCAGATTTTCGAGGCTTTAATGAACAGAGCACCTGCAGCACCTCCAAGAACTCCTAGGAGGGTAAATATGAGAAGCTCGAAGACCTGCCAGTCTGACTCGTAGCGAACTTCAAATAAGACGATTTTACCGGTGCCATATGGATTCAAGAATTTCAGGGAGAGCGCGGCGGCCTTGGATATGTCAGTTATAGATCAAGGAAAGGTCGGAAACTGGGGTGGAGGCTTACAATGCAGCAGAAGAATGTTCGAAAGAGGGTTTTGGGGGGGAAATAATAGCTGGATTTTATACTGTCAGTCCAACATCTCTTGCCAGCAACGTTTTCCATCTGAATAAAAAAAAAAAATAATAATAATAATAATAATAATAATAATAATAATAATAATAATAAAAAAAAAAAAAAAAAAAAAAAAAAAAGGAAAAGATTAACTTACCTGACTTCTTCCAGACTGAACAAGACACCTCCAATAGGAGCGCCGAAGGCAACACCAACACCGCCGGCAGCACTAGCACTCAGCACCTCCCGTCGTTTGCCATCATTGTAGTGATACTTTGAAAAAATACGACAGGAGATATTTCCAATGCAAGCTGCGATATGAACATAAGGCCCTTCCTTTCCAACACTCAATCCCGACGCAACAGCCAAAACCAGTGCCAACGTCTTAACGACCAGCGTTTTAAAACCAAGATATCCATGAAGCACGAACCCACTAAGAATCACTTTCACTTCTGCAACCCCACTTCCAGCAGCAGAGAAGTAAACCATAGGCGGAGCAACGTCCTTCCTCGGCGGCGACTGGCCAGAAGAACTACCACTTTTCCGATCCGTAATTGGTGACTTGCTAGGCGTATCGTTAACCTGCGCACCCAGATCTTCATCCAACGTCGACAACGAAACAGACGATGGCACAACCGTCTTCGTAAGCATCGTGAGCACACAAGCAAGCGCAGCAAGCAGCACAGCCCAAAAGACAAAAGCTATAAAATCAACCCACTGCCTATCAATCGACGACGAAGACGCTCCATTCAATATCTCCGCCCACGACAGCCACGCCTCACACTCTCGCTCCTCCGACCCTTCCACCAGACAACACCGCTTCTTGCTGAAGAACCAGTTCCCCACACAAAAACCCTCCTTAACATCAAACATCGCAGTCTCTGTAACATCGACAAAATACGCCACGCACGCCGTTATTATCCCAATCACCGCGACAAGAATCCACCCCTGCGCCCCATCCAACCACGCCAGTATCCGCCCGCGAATATCCCTGCGGCTCCGCAAGTTTCGCAGCCGTATGCCATCCGCAATGCTATCGTGTACCCAGTCCGTAGACGTAAACTGGTCATACCAGACTCTATCATCCAAAAATGATGCGCCATCACCACCACTACCATGCTTGGACGCTTTGTACGAGTAGACCCCTCCGCCGCGTGCGCCTGTGTCCGTCCGCGACCACTCAGCAGGCTGCCCACCGCCCAACTTGACAGCCTGCGAGTTGGCGCGGCTGTGGTTCCTGGGTATGCGCAGGCTGCCAGTCGTGCTGTGGTGTCTGTGGAAATTGGGCGAGCGGGGACTGCATGTGGGCAGGATGTTTGTGTTGGGGATACTTGTGTATGCCCTGTTGCCGTCGTCGCTGGCGCCTAGTAGGCTTGTTCGCTCGTCCATGACAGCAGGGGTAGCGACATCTGTGAGATGGTGGGGAAGGCAGGAGCGGATATCCGGCTCTGAGAAGCGGGTGGATTGGCCCCGGCGCCTGGTTGGGGAAGGGGGTGAGGTTACGGTTAGTCGCGGGTTGTCTTTAAAGGAGTCGCTGCAGTCGGAGTCGCATGGTGCTGCAGCTGTGATGGTGGAATTGGAGAGAGAGAGAGGAGAGGCCATTGTATATGTATGTGTGTATGTATTTTAGCAGTATTTAGCAGTTCTGAGGTGTAATGTAAACATGAACACACGCCCCACACACACCACACCACATACACACGCGCGCGCACCCCCGGCCAAGGCACGCACTCCTTTTGAAAACTTAAGATTGTTCCTTATATAGGGCCAGTCAGCGCAGGCTGCAGGCAGAAGGGTAAGGAAGACAGACAAGGTAAAGGGGGGTAAAGGGCAGATCAAGGGTGTCAAGTCAGGTGGAGATAGGCAAGGTGGATTTCTCTTGTCGTGGATGTCAGGCGACATGAAGCACTTGGTTTAGGGGGCAATCCTTCTCTCTTTTGTCAACTACTCAACTACTCACCAAGCAGCGTCCGCAAGATCATAAGCTCGAAAGGGCAGAGCGCCTCTCTTGCCAAGCCCTCCCAAGCACAATATACCAAGTTCTTAAGATGTCATCCAGAATCACGGACGGAGGAGCTAGATGAAGATGTACGTTACAAGTAAAAATCGCATGTACGTCGACTGGCAGGGAGCGAGGAAGGAAGGAAGACAGACTGTAAGCAGTGGTGAGGGAGAGGGCGGAGCGGGAAGAGATGTAGATTTTAAGTAGATGATGGTGTGTCAAACCCTTCGAGGCAAACGGGGAGATAACGCAGAGATAACGCAGCGTCAGGCTTCCCAGGTTTGTCGTTCGTCGTTTGGAGAAGAAACGGTTCTGTACTAGCGGCGGCACCCCCGGAGTGTTTGGGCCTGTTTGAAACAGCTCGAGAATGTGGGGTTGGGCGTTCGGCGGTGTTCAGTCAACGTTATTTCCTTCAACACAACCCCAGGGTGAAGAGAGATGCGATGCAGGAATAACGAGATGCCGGGTTGGGGGTTCTGATCAGGTGCCAATAGCCAAGAAGGGGAGGATCTATAGAGTTCTCATTATGCAAGCATCCGGATATGCTAATCCGACAGTGCCTGTCCAGAGCTGGGAAATGGTTGGTCTATGGCCAAAAAGCACAACCAAGCGGAGGGGAAAAGGGGGAAGAAAGGGGGTCCACCGGTGGTTGGGTTGTGAGTGGGCTGCAACATTCCCAGGTGGTCAACAGGTTTAATCCCATCGTTCTCCTGCTTGGACCGGAGTCGAAGAACAAACAAAACTCGACATTTGGCAGGTTCGTTTGGCTCGGCTCAGCCCAATCACAGCTTCCGAATTCAATTTCCCGTCTCGGGGCAGGGCCAATTGGCCACAAGTTTACTACTAACTATTAACTAACTAACTATAACTAGTTAGTTAACTAACGTAATTCCACACCGAGTCGGCCACCACACTGAGTTGGCCACCAAATTTCTCCACCTACTAATTTAACTGCTCATTCAATTCAACGTGTAGTTATGCCACCAAAATGCAAGAAAAAGTCTTCAAATTCAGTTGAGCAAGAGGGGAGGATTGAACTCATGATAAAATCTATTCAAAATGATGAAAAGCTCTTAATTTGTGAAGCTGAAAAGCTATATAATGTGTCTAGGTCTACTTTTCAAGATCACTTCAAGCATTGGCCCTCACAGGTGAATTTATGTGCAAACTCTCACAAATTATCTGCTGCTGAAGAGAATAGCCTAGTTGAATGAGTGCTGGACCAAGCTAAATGAGAATTTCCCCCTCAGCTGGTATTTGTTGAAGATATTACTAATTATCTTCTTATCTTACAGAATTCTACTGTCTTTACTACCTTCCTCTCTCAGGTCAGCAAGAATTGGATTTCAAGGCTAATTAAACATTGTATAGAGCTTTGAAGCCACTATTTCAGATACTGTAATCATGATTAAGCTAAGTGTGAAGATCAGCAGGTTATAAAGAATTGATTTAATATCTTAGAAGATATAATTACTGAGTATGAGATTATGTCAAAGAATATATACAACTTTAATGAGACTGACTTTGCTATGGGGCTCTGTATCACTATTAAGGTCATTACTAGTAGTGAGTATTATGACAGAGCAAAGCTCCTACAGTCTGAAAACTATGAATAAGTGACTATAATTGAATCAGTCAATATGTTAAGATGAGCTTTACTTCTCTATCTTATTCTCAAAGGTCAGAACTTGTTGAAAGGTTAGTTTGAAGGCCTTCCAGAGGGCTGGAGACTAGATGTCAGTTTAAATGACTGAATTACTGATGAAATAGACTTGAGATGACTTCAACAGATGTTTATTTCAGCAACAAATTCTTACAGAGTTGACAGATTTATCTTTCTTATTCTGAACAAGTATAGTAGTCATCTTACTTCAGAATTTAATCAAATCTGCAAGGATAATACTATAATATGTCTTTGTATGTCATCTCATTCCTCTCACCTTCTGCAGTCACTAGATATAGGTGATTTTTCAGTTTTAAAGTAAGTGTACAGAGATCTAGTTCAGCAGTGAATGTGACTTGAATTTAATGTCATTCAGAAGGCAGATTTTTTAGATATCTATTCTACAGCATGCACTACAGCCTTTAAATCTCAGACTATTCAAAATGACTTCAAGACAACTGAGATAGTGCTTTTTCAGTCTGACTACATTCTTCAACAACTGAATATTCAACTATAAACTTCTACCTCTTCATACAGCAGCTCTAGCAATTCAACTATATCCTGGATGTTTCAAACACTTAGTAATCCCCAGCAATTATATTGACAGATAAATAAGATCAAGTACTTAGTGAAAAGTCAGCCTCAAGACTTTGTGAAAGATTTTGATCAAATTATCAAGACCTGTGAATATAAGATGGTCAGTGCTACAATTATAAAGAAGCAATACCAGAATATATTCAACATCAATAAGATAGAGAAGCAAAAGTACAAGAGATCTAGGCACTGAATTGAGCAGGAAGTAGAAGGTTTAACTAGTGAAGAAGTTCAAAGTCTTCTAGTAGACTCTATAGAGTCTGCAGAGTCTATTGAACAGCCAGTTATTCAATTTCTCAAGCCTCAGTGAATTTGCTAGCTGACTCAGTGTGGTGGCTGACCCGGTGTGAAATTATGTTAGTTAGTTGTATGTGTGTGTGTGTGTGTGTGTTTTTATTTAACACCCAGTTAGTCCATGTGCCTTATGAGCACGTGATCTAGTAGAGTCTGCATCAAACTATAGGGTGGGTAGAGCTGTGTCTGTAGATGACTATCTATCTAGTAGCTATCTTACAAATGAGACAAAAAGGTTGTGTATTACTGCATCAGCAGAGCCCATGAGTCAGTTGCCATAGAGCAAAGGTTTTGAGAGGTTTTAGATTTGTGGGAGAGAGGTAGAGAAGACAGATAGAGAGGAAGGCAAGAAAGAAAAGAAGAGAGAGAAAAGAGAGGAAGAAGAAGAAGTTGATGAGAAGAACAGAAGCAAGATAGAGAAGAGAATGATCTGTGAAATCTGATCTGAAGATATGTGACAGTGCATTGAACAGATATTCTGATAGAAGACTGTTTCTCTTAGTCAATTATTGAATTCTAGAGTCTCACATGAGATTGTCAGTGTCTCACAAAGATTGTAGATAGATCAGTGTCACTTTGCTGCTTTTCTTGCAAGAGTGCAATAGTAGAAATGTTCAGAGATTTTGCTATGATCACATCAACAGTAGCACTCTGCATCTTCATGCTTAAAATGACTGTGATAGGCTGCAAAGTCTCCATGATCTGATCAGACAGCATAGAGCTTTCCTAATGTGAAGTGTGAAAGTTTTACCTCTGTTGAAGCTCTCTTTAGTGAGATCTCCAGCTTCATATAGTGTTTGAACTGATTTTTGGCCCAGTAGTTCTCAAAGACCTGTGTGATTTGTTTCATAGTGTGCTGCTTTATATAAACTAGAGTGTCTATGCTGTCAGGTTGAGATATCATGCTTGCACTTGCTGTCTGTGCTGCAGCTGCTTTGACTTCAAGATCTGCCTTTTCATTACTATAAGAGGTTGAACCTCTAGATTTGCTCTGGCTCGCTGACTCAGCCTAGCCATCATTCGCACGTGCGCACGTGATCATGCTACATGAGCTTGCTTAAGCTCAAGTTCTCATCTCATTCTTTTCTTCTCTTTCTCAAGCAATTCATTCTTGTTATATAGGAGGACTAGCCTCTAGTTCTTAGAGCTTAACTCTTTACATTACAAATTGCTTCACTCCTTTCATTGATAGGCTACTGAAAGTCTTAATCCTGTATCATGAAGCTCAGCAAACATGCTAACATATAATAGACTATTGAGAGTCTTAAATTCTGCATCATGAAGTTCAGTGATAGCACTGATATATGAATAGACTGGATTAGCAATCATGTTAACAAATGAATGAGCAACATTGAAAACATCTAGTCAAATGAGATAAAGCAGTAGACTTGTATAATAAATGAATCAACACAAAGCAATAAGCAGAGACACTCTCAGCAGCTTTGAATAACAATGAATGATCTTTCTCCAACAGCAGAAACAGGTCCAGTATGAGAACAGGGATTTAATAGCAGCTCAGCAAGCTGAAATAGCTAATCTATGACAAGCTTTAAATATCTCAACATCAATCCTCTCTCAATCAAATCTGCAATCACTCATTGCAGTCAGAAGATCAAAGACCAAGCTACTGGACTGTGAGAAGTATGATGATTCTAATCTGAAGCACTACCCTCAGTGAGAGCTAAAGCTTCAATCAAAACTTAAGATTGATGGGAAAGCTTTAAGTAATAATGAGGAATGTACTTGGTATGTGTACTCAAGACTGAAAAGAATGACAGCAGCTTGAGTTTACCTCTGAGTTGAGAATAATAAGAACAAGATTAACTTCACAGTAGAGAGCTTACTGAAGCAGACACACATGCTCTTTAGTGATTCTGCACAACAGGAAAAGACTATGCAAAAGCTTAATAATCTATGACAGAGTAGAAGAGCTCTCTTTGACTTTCTACCTGAATTTAATCAGCTACTGCTGAAAGCTGATGGTCACAGATAGAATGATCACATTAAAAAGAAGTATTTGAAATCTGCTCTAAGCATGAAGCTAAGAAAAGGCATGGTGAGTATAAGAGAATCATCTCTCTATGAGAATTACTGCAGAGAGCTTAGATTAGTTGATCATCAACTCTCTGAGCTTAAGACTTTAAAGCAGTAGTCTAAACATTGCAAGGGCAGATCTTTCTCAGATCATATGACATCTAATTCACACTCTCTACTTCATCATGCTGTTTTTGATTAATGAAACCAGTCTCAAGCTTTCACTGATGATTTGATGAATCTCTCTCCTGGTGCTGTGACCTCAAGTACTCATCACATCAAATTGATAAATCAGACAGAGGTTAATCAATGAAGAGAGCAAGGTCTGTACCTGAGATGTGAAGCTGAAGATCATATGATTAAGAGCTGCCTGTTCAAACCTCCCAGACGCCCTGCCACTCTCATGATAGCTAAGATGATCCCTGAGCTAGTACTGGATGATGATAATGTAGATATGAATGAGCATTTGAGAAAAGAGTAGCTCCAACTAAAAGATACTGGAAGGAGTGAAATAAGAAGCTTATGAGAAAGCAATAAAGAAGATTTAAATCTAAGATGATATTCAAACCCTTCACTGTCAATGCTTTAGTAGATAATGCCTTTTCAACTAGAGCAATGATAGACAGTGAATGTAATGTCTATGATCTTATTTCTCAATTCTATGTTAACAAGCATAAGCTCCTGTGCATTGAAATTCTCCCTGTTAAAATGACTGGCTTTGAAGACTTCATGGAACTCTCTATGAGCATAGTGACTGGCATTCAAATTGATATAAGCAGTCATGTAACTGAACAGGCCTTTCTCTACATAGTGAATGGGTTACATGGTCATGATATGTATCTAGATGACCCCTGACTGACTCAGCAAAAGGTGACCATGATCCCTCATCAAAGAATTGTGAGATTTGAAGAGAGTGACATGAAGATAAAGTCTAGTTCAAATGCAAAAGCTGATGTGATTCTCATCTCTGCTGTAAGCTTCTCTAGGCTTGCAAGCACTCAAGAGAAATGAAACATTGAGATCTTTACTGTCAGTTTGACTGACATTTAAAAGGCTCTAGAAGTGAAATTAAAGATTGACCCTAGAGAAAAGCTGCCTGAATATTATCATAAGTTTTTGGACATATTTGATAAGGAAGCTACCAACACTCTACCCCCACTTCATGGCCCAGGTAGAGATCATAGGATTGAACTGATTAAAAAGGCTGATGGTAGCACAGAACAACCCCCTTGGGGCTTATTATATAATATATTTTGAGAGGAACTACTGGCTTTGTGAAAGACTCTTACAGATTATCTAGATAAGAATTTTATTAAAGTGAGCAACTCTTCTATGACCATCTCTGTACTATTCATGAAGAAGTCTAAGGGTGAGCTAAGATTCTGTGTGGACTATCAAGCTCTTAACAAAATCATCTGAAAGAATTGATATCCTCTATCATTAATCAGTGAGACTCTACAGTGAATTGGACAGGCTAAATGATTCACTAAGCTGGACATTATTGCAGCTTTTCACAAGATTCAAATCACAGAAGATGATGAGTGGATGACAGTCTTTAGAATCAAATACAGACTATTTGAGTGACTGATTACACTCTTTGATTTGGCCAATGCTCTGAGCACATTTCAAAAATATATCAACTGAGTATTACATAGATATATGAATGACTTCTGCTCAGCCTATTTAGATGACATCTTAATATTTTCCTCAATAAGCTTACAGGAGCATCATGAGCATGTACAAAAGATGCTTATATGTCTACAGAAAGCAGGCCTGCAGGCAGACATCAGAAAGAGTGAGTTCAAGGTGAACAGCACAAAATATCTTGAATTCATCATTGAAGTGAGCAAGGATATATGAATAGATCTAGAGAAGATTAAAGCTGTTTTGAAATGGACAACATCTACTACTCTTAAAGATGTATGAGGATTTTTATGCTTTGCCAATTTCTATAGATGATTTATCAAAGATTTCTCAAAGATTATAATCTCACTAATGATTCTTATATGCAAGAATATTCCTTTTTTAGGAATGAGCAAGACTGAGGAAGCTTTTAAGTGTCTAAAATCAATGTTTATCTCTGCTCTAATCCTGCTTCAATTTGACCCTAACCATGAGACTATATTGGAAACAGACTTCTCAGGTTATGTCTCAGGAGGAGTGCTGCTACAATATGATGAGCAGAGCATTCTACACTCATGTGCCTTCTTCTCTTGCAAGCATTCACCTGCGGAATGCAACTATGAGATTCATGATAAGAAGTTATTAGCAATAATTGAGTGTTTAAAAAAATGAGACACTGAGCTACAAAGTGTAAAGGAATTCAAGATTCTCACAGATTATAAGAATCTAGAATACTTCATGACTACATACAGACTAAATGAAAGACAGTTATGTTGAATGGATATTCTCTATCAATTCAACTTCAGAATTGATTACTGGTCAGAGAAGTTGAATGCTGAATCAGATGCTCTATCACAAAGAGAGCAGAATATGTCACAGGGTGCTGATGATGAGAGAATCAAGCAGAGGCAAGCTCAACTACTTAAGTTTAATGTACTGACACCTGGAATGGAATCAATAGTGACTACTGTTAGTGTAGAACCTGAGATGTCTCTTCAAGCTCAGTGAAATGAGGCTCACAAAAATGACAAGATTCTGCAGTGTCTGAAGCAAACTCTTCATGAGGGAAGATTCAGATTTTCTTCTGAACTCAGCATTAAGACCTCTGTCTCTGAGTGCTCTTTAAATGAGAACAAGGAGCTTCTCTTTTGAGATTGTAAGTAGGTGCCAGACTTCAAACCTCTTCAAACCAGGTTAGTGCATGAGACTCATGACTCATCTCTTACTGGCCATCCCAGGTGAGAGCAAATAGCAGGAGTTCTAAGACATGAGTTCTACTGGTCAGGCTATGCCACTGATGTGAGAAGAATGATCAGAAACTGTCATCTTTACAGATCAAACACTGCATGAAGAGATTGATGTCAAGGACTGCTTAAGCCTCTCCTCATTCCTGAACACATGTGGCAGGAGCTTTTCATGAACTTTATCATGGACTTACCAAGCTCTAAAGAATATACAAATATCATGATTATAACAGACAGACTGATCAAGGGAGTTATATTAAAAGCAGTTAAGAAAACTGATGTGAAGACAGTGACTAGAGTATTCCTTTACAACATCATCTCTCAACATGGCATTTCTAAAGCAGTAGTGTCAGATTGAGGGTCAGCTTTCATAAGCATATTTTGAACTTAGATGTGTGAGAAATTAAACATTAAGAGATAACTCTTCATAGTCTATCACTCAGAGACTGATGAAGCTACAGAGTGAATGAATCAGACTCTGAAAATCTATCTATACAAGTACATTAGCTTTCAACAAAATGACTGGCATGAATGACTCCCTCTAGCAGAGCTGGCCATCAATAATAGAGATGCTGCCTCAACAGACATGAGCTCATTCTTTTTAATACATCTTTTCCATATCTCCTTCATTGATATAGCTGATGCATCTCTCATTGAAACATCATATAATCTCATTGAGATAGCAGATGATTATATGAGAAAGACCTGTGAAGTGTTGAAGTGAGCTCAAGTAAAAGTAGTGAATGCTCAGCAATCTCAAGAGAAATATGTAAATAGATGAAGAGACTCAGCTTCAAGCTTTTAACCTGAAGATAAAATCTGATTGAGCTTAGAGAACATGAGAACTAATCACCTGTGCAAGAAGCTGAATGTGAAATACAATTAATATACTATGCTAGAAAAGATAGAATTTCATGCTTACTGACTGAACATCTCACTCAGTATTCATAATGTCTTTAATGTAAAGCTTCTACATGTTGTGATGACAGATTCTCTGTCTAGTCAGAGGCAAACTGACTGGCAGTCACCTGCTATAGAGACTCTGAAAGGATCTGAGTTTGAGATTGAGAAAATTCAAAGTGAACAAATCTACTGAAGAAAAAAGCAATACTTTGTTAAATAAGTAGATTGAGCTGAGTCTATGTGGAATGACACAAGTCTCCTACAAGAAATGAAGGCCTTGAACACTTGGGAGGCCTCTCAGCAGACAAAATTAGGTGTGAAGAGAGCTTTAAATAGTTGTAAAGACATGCAACAAAGAGGAAGAAGAGGAGTATTATAAGAAGTTGAACCTCTAGATTTGCTCTGACTGGCTGACTCAGCCTAGCCATTGTTTGCATGTATGCATGTGATTATGCTATGCAAGCTTGCTTAAGCTTGAGTTCTCATCTCATACTTTTCTTCCCTTTCTCAAGCAATTCATCCTTGTTATATAGGAGGACTAGCCTCTAGTTCTTAAAGCTTAACCCTTTACAATTACCAGCCACGCCTGTGTGGCCTGGGACTCATCTAATGATCACTCTGCTCTGAGTGGTCAATGAGAGTCTATCTCTGCTCTGCTAGACCTTTATGACTTTCAGAAACTGTGTGAAGACCTGCTGGCTAGAGGTGTTTGACATAGATTCAAGAGCTCATGCTATCTTCAAATTGTCTAGGCAAATGTAGACATTGCTAGCAAACTTCATCTGAGAAGAGATGATGACTTTCTTTAGACTCTGCAGAGCTGTCATTGTCTCTGCATCAAAGATCTCTACTTTATTCATTGATAGATTTTCTGTGGAGATTAGACAGTATTCACTATCTCAGCATATAGCTCATTCTGCATCAGTCACACACTGAGAATGCTCTATCTGTGAATCATCAGTAAAGATCATCAGATTCAGAGGATTGTATTGTTGTAGCCAGCTCTTAAAGTTTTGTGCTGTCTATTTCTTTATGCAGTATATCTCATACTTAATCTGCAGATCTTCTTTTCTGAAAAATCTCATTCAAGAGAGTGTGAGTAGAGGGTCATGTGCTTCTATTCTACCAGCATGACTAGACACTCTAGACAGATATGTGATATAGAGCTTGATGATAGCTACTTTATTAGAGTGCCTCACTAGTAAGTGCCTCTTGTCAAGCTTTTTGATTCTTACTGTAAATACAGCATGCTGGTTGTCTAGTGTCTCTTTCATTGGCATGATTTCTAGCTAACAGTATAGAGCTGAAATGAGTATGGTCTTGTAGACTGGCAGTGCCTCTTGCAAAGCATCTCTAAGGGCTAGATCTAGCTTTCTGACTAGGCAATTCATTCAATTGGAGATTTTCTTTTCCTTCTTCATTCATGTGGCTTCAGGCCACCAGGCCTTTACTTCATAGCAGAGCACAGAGAGTATACAGACCTGAATGAATTATCTAAGCAATTGTACTGAGGCACCTCTTACTGTGTTGCTTAGTGTCTATATGTCATTAGACATCTATCATGCCTTAGCTGCCATGGTCTCTATGTGTTTTTTGAAGCTCAGTTTTCTATCTAGTCAGATTTCTAGATATCTTATGAAGCTTTTCACTGCATTTGCTGTAATAGAGTGAGTGTCAGATGTTGTTTCAAAATCAATTGAGAGATTTGAAAGGATTCTGCACTGTGTGAAGTGTGCTAACTCAGTTTTAACAAAATCAAATGTTAGCTCTTCTTTGCTGGCCTAATCATTTAACATCTTGAAATTCTTCTGAAGAGTAACAACATTCTCTTCAAGAGTGATTCCAGCACTAAGCAGTTCTAGATCATCTGCATAGCCTGAGTGTGCACATTTTCTTTATATAGTTTCTAGAAAGAACAGAGGCTGAATATACAGCATGAATAGAATAGATGAGACTGGTGAGCCTTGTGAAAGCCCTGCTGAGATATCAAAGAGCTCTTCCAGGAGTTCATCCAATCTGATTCTGCCTGTATATTCTGTTATGAAGCTTTTCACTCATCTAATTAAATTTGATAGCCAGTCTTGTTCTTGCAATCTCTGCAGCATTCTTCCTCTGAGTACAGCATCAAAAGCACTTTTGATGTTCAGAGTAAGAAGAGAGACTACTTTTTCATAAGCTCAGGCTTCCTCTATATCATGAACTATCATTGTCATTAGGTCTGAGGCAGTCTACTCAGTGAGAGCTTCAAAATACTGAGAGTGAATAATCTTCTCTTGTATAGCTGTTCAGACCAGTCTACAGATTATCAGGCATTTCAGTCCCTTCCTCAACATTGAGAGAAGGGCTATAAGTCTGTAGGATCATGAGAGTGTTGAATCTCTGTTGATCTTAAACAGCACAATCAGTGTGACATCTTGAAAGAAGATTGAGTGTCAGTCAATTCTAAGACAGGCTCTGAACAGTCTTTTCACTGATATCTTAATATGTGATCATGTTTTTTGTAGCACCTCTGTTGGCACTTCATCAGTTTCTGAAGTGATATTATCTGTGTTCAGCAGAGAACTTTGTATCTCATGTGCTGAGACAATAGAAAATGATAATTTAACAGATGATGAGTTGAATTAGCTAACTGGAATATTCTCTCTGCTTGCAGTCTTCTGTAAGAGCATCTGTTGCAGAAGATCTCTTTTCTCTCTAGAAATTGTCTGTATTAGCTCAGTCTCTTCATCTACAAGAGGAAGAGAATGAAAGGAGTCAGTTGAATAAACTCATTTGATCATCTTAAAGATATCTTTTTCTGCTGAGGCCTCTGCTATCTTGTCTCTCCAGTATTCTCTCTTGACTTTCCTGATGATTTTGACTACATTGCTTTTTGCTTCTCATAAAAAACTAGAGTCTAGATGCTGTGTCTGATGTAGTTTTGTCACTGCTTTCTGACAATTCTCATTCCATCATGGCTGACCTGTGCCTTGCCTGGTGCTCTTCTTGATGAAACTTTCCAGAGAAGCTATTAGTGCATCTGTGATATCTTTAATCAGAACATCCAGCTGATCTGTATTGAGATACTCTGAGATATCACATAGTTTGTCTAGTTTTGACTTATAGGTCTTCAGTGTTTAGTTAAAGACCTTCTCATTCATGGTGTCAAGACAGAAAAAATGAGGTGGTCTGTCAGGCCTTGTACCCTGTGAAAGACTAATTTTGATGAGAAGAGTCTGATGATCAGAGAAGATATAAAGAAATCTGTCCACCTGTGTGTCCACTTCTTTGATAACTAATTTCAGAGTGGCTCAGGCCAGGTCTATCATGTTATACCCATGTGTGAAAGTATCTGAATTCATGATGAGAGTAAAGTTGAAATTCATGATTCATTGCAGGAATGATTCTGTTCACATGCTTGGAGGCACTTCTGATTGCCACATGAGATGCTTGATATTGAGATCATCAGTGAGAAGCAACAGAAGTGCTGAGACAGATTAGAAGAGAAGATAGTTCACATCTTGTTCAGAATTCTCTGCACCTGAAGATGCATTGTATATGTTGACTGTCTGAAGCTGTAGATCTCAGACCTGTATATGCAGCATGTAAATGTTCTAGTTTTCTGCTCAGAGATCTGAGACTGCATGAGCATAAATTTGTGAGTGTTTACACACATAGATGAGAATCTGTGACTTTCTATCTCACTTTTCAATTGAGGCAAAGCAGTTGAATGCTGAATGCTTTTTAGAGATGCATTGACTTAAGTTTCTGTAAATTCAGAGTTTCTGTATGAGAAGAATATCAGTCTTTCTTTCAAATGCTAGATTGAGAGCTGTCTTGTGTGCTGAGCTCTCTTTTTCTACATTGACTTGCATAATCTGCAGAAATTGTGAAGATCTAGAGTTTTTCTTCATTGAGTAGCTGAAAGAAGAGTGTTGTTATGTGAGATAACATGTTGAGTGTTGCATTAGATGTTGAGTTGAGCATCATGCCTAATGCTGTGCCTGATGCTGTGCTCAATACTATGCTTGATGCTGTGTTTGATGTTGACATGAGATTAAATTTACACTCAGTAGAATCATTCAATCTCAGATCTGCTGATGAATCTCAATCATCACATTTGCTGTTACTTGCTTTAGTCAAGTATGTCTTACTCTGTGCATTGTGAATATTTCTCAGCTGATTTCTTGAGTGTCTTTGAACAGTCTCATTTTTTATCTTTGATCTAATGAGATAGAATGAATCATCTGCAGCATGTGATTCAAGACAGTTAGTGCAGTGATTGAGACATTTACATACTTCATTCTTCTTATGACAGAATGAATTTTCTTTCACATGATTCTTAAAACTACATTTTTTGCAGTGAGAAATGTGAAAACAGTATCTTTTTTAATGAAATTCTCAGTATTTGCTGCATTATTATATTTTGATCTTAGATATCTTTCTGATCACTGATCTTTGATATTTATATAGTTTCACTTTTGATGACAGATTTACTGCTGTCTATTGTGAAAAGTGTAATATAAGAGTGACTGTTGAGTTTTCAGAGTGTATTTTTATTCAGTGACTCTGAACAAACTTGATTTTAATTTGAAGTGTGAATTCTTCTGTTATGAATTCTGCTGAGAGACACAGAGTTTCATCATTATAGTCACTAATCTTCATAAGTAGCTCAGAAATCAGACAGATGATTCAATGTTCTTTCTTCTCTATCTGAGCATTGATGAGAGTGGCTGTTAAAACATTCTTTTTGACTAGCAGAGTCTTCATATCTTGCAAGCTTCTAGAAATAATGACAATGCTTATGAGAATGACTTGAACTGCTGTAATGACTGCTGTCAAAGACTCTGATAGTTCAGTCTTCAGCTATCTAAAAATAGTAATTGAGCTTGCTTTGTGAGCTAGATAATCTGAAGACAGATGTGTGAGAATTCATGATGTTTTTTCTTCTCTGAGATTATTTCTAAGCAGAAGTTTCTGCAGTATGATTGCTGATGTTTTTGTTACATTGATGCTGTCTGCAGCTGTCTTTGTATAGATAGAAGCTCTTGCATCATTTGCATCAGTGAAGTCAGCAGACTTGATTGTGATGAACTGCTTAGCTGATTCTAGACTTTCATTGTATCAGTTCTTGACTAATGTCTTCACAGTGACTTCAAGGACCAGTGCTTTTAATAAGTCTTTTGCCTTCATGACATCTAAGTCTTCTTCAATCTGATCAAGCATATTTGCAGCAGCTAGTGCTTCTGCATGGGATTTCTGTGCCTCAGCCTCATGGGCAGCTAGGAGATCACTAGTCATCAGGCCATGTAGGTTGAGACATATTGATATGACATTTCTGCTCTTTGAGCTGCCTGCTGGTGTAGGAGAGCTTGGAGACTCCATGTCATTCAGTTCACATGTGCAGCAGGCGATTGGGGTGAGGAGATGAGGTCTCTTGGATGGACAGTGTATGGGGAAGCAGATGCATGTCAAGGCTCAGGACATGTTCAGTGTTGTTGGGGGGCTGGGCGCACTGGCAGCACTGCATCAGCACACCATCAGGCTTGCTGCCTGAGGGGATGGGAGAGAGCTTATAGGGATGTGATCAGGATTGATTAAGATGTTTTTTTTTTCCAATTGCAATGGTTGTTGCTCATGGACTGCTGTGAGAAATGAAGATACGTTAGTTAGTTTGTGTGTGTGTGTGTTTTTATTTAACGCCCGGTTAGTCCACGTGCCTTAAGGGCACGTGATCTAGTAGAGTCCGCGTCGAACTATAGGGCGGGTAGAGCTACGCCCGTAGGCGACTACCTATCTAGTAGCTATCTTACAAATGAGGCAAAAATGGGTTGCGTATTGCTGCACCGGCAGAGCCCATGGGTCGGTTGCCATAGAGCAGAGGTTTTGAGAGGTTTTAGGTTTGTGGGAGGGAGGTAGGGGAGGCGGATAGGAAGGAAGGCAAGGAAGGAAAGAAAGGAGAGGAAAGAGAGGAAGGAGGAGGAGGTGGTGAGGAAGACGGGGGCAAGACAGAGGAGAGAATGGTCTGTGGGATCTGATCTGGAGGTGCGCGACGGCGCATTGGACAGATATTCTGATAGAAGGCTGTTTCTCTTAGCCAGTTATTGAATTCTAGGGCCCCACGCGAGGTTGCCAGTGTCTCACGGAGATTGTAGATAGGCCGGCGCTGCTTTGCTGCTTTTCTTGCAAGAGTGCAATAGTAGAAATGTTCTGGAGTTTTGCTATGTCCGCACCGGCAGTAGCACTCTGCATCTTCATGCTTAAGGTGGCTGTGGTAGGCTGCAAAGTCTCCATGACCTGATCGGGCGGCATAGAGCTTTCCTAATGTGAAGCGTGAAAGTTTTACCTCTGTTGAGGCTCTCTTTAGTGGGATCTCCAGCTCCATATAGCGTTTGGGCCGATTTTTGGCCCAGTAGTTCTCAAAGGCCCGTGTGGTTTGTTCCATAGTGTGTCACTTTATATAAGCTAGAGTGTCTATGCTGTCAGGTTGAGGTACCATGCTTGCACTTGCTGCCTGCGCTGCAGCTGCTTTGGCTTCAAGATCTGCCTTTTCATTACCAGCCACGCCTGCGTGGCCTGGGACCCATCTAATGACCACCCTGCTCTGGGTGGCCAATGGGAGCCTATCCCTGCTCTGCCAGGCCTTTATGGCTTTCAGAAACTGCGCGAAGACCTGCTGGCTAGAGGTGTTTGGCACAGATCCAAGGGCTCGTGCTACCTCCAAATTGTCTAGGCAAATGTAGACATTGCTGGCAAACTTCGCCTGAGGCAAGGTGTGGCTTCCTTTAGGCCCTGCAGGGCTGCCATTGCCTCTGCGTCAAAGACCTCTGCTTTTATCCATTGGAGGTTCTCCTGTGGAGATAAGACGGGGTTCGCTACCCCAGCATATAGCCCATCCTGCCCCAGTCGCACGCTGAGGGTGCTCTATCTGTAAACCATCGGAAAAGACCACCAGATCCGGGGATTGCGTTGTTGAGCCAGTTCTTAAAGCGGCCTGCCTCATACCCAATCTGCAGATCTCTTTCCTGGGAAATCTCATCCAAGGGGTGTGAGTAGAGGGTCATATGCTTCTATCCCACCAGCATGACTGGACGCTCTAGACAGACGTGTGGTATAGGGTTTGGTGGTAGCTACTTTATTAGAGCGTCTCACTAGTGGGTGCCTCTTGTCAAGCTTTTTGATTCTTACTGCAAATACAGCACGCCGGTTGTCTAGTGTCTCTTTCATTGGCATGATTCCTAGCTCACGGTGTAGAGCTGAAATGGGTGTGGTCTTGTAGACTGGCAGTGCCCCTCGCAAAGCATCTCTAAGGGCTAGATCTAGCTTTCTGACTAGGCAATCCATTCGATTGGAGATTTCCTTTCCCTTCTCCATTTGTGTGGCTCCAGGCCACCAGGCCTCTGCTCCATAGCAGAGCACAGAGAGCACACAGGCCTGAATGGATTGTCTAAGCAGTTGTACTGGGGCGCCTCTTGCTGTGTTGCTTAGTGCTTGTATGCCATTAGACACCTGTCGTGCCTTAGCCGCCATGGTCTCCACGTGTTTCTTGAAGCTCAGTTTTCTATCTAGCCAGATTCCTAGATATCTTATGGAGCTTTTCACTGCCTTTGCTGTAATAGAGTGAGTGCCAGATGTTGTTTCAAGGTCAATTGAGGGGTTTGAAAGGGTTCTGCGCCGTGTGAAGTGTGCTATCTCAGTTTTGGCAAAATCAAATGTCAGCCCTTCTTTGCTGGCCCAATCATTTAGCAACTTGAAATCCTCCTGGAGAGTAACAACATTCCCTTCAAGAGTGGTTCCAGCACTAAGCAGTCCTAGATCATCTGCGTAGCCTAAGCGTGCACGTCTTCTTTGTATAGTTCCTAGAAAGAACAGAGGCTGAATAAACAGCATGAATAGAATAGGTGAGACTGGCGAGCCTTGTGGAAGCCCTGCTGGGATATCAAAGAGCTCTCCCAGGAGTCCATCCAATCTGATTCTGCCTGTGCGTCCTGTCATGAAGCTTTCCACCCATCTAATTAAATTTGGTGACCAGCCTTGTTCTTGCAATCTCCGCAGCATCCTTTCTCTGAGTACAGCATCAAAAGCACCCTTGATGTCCAGAGTAAGAAGAGAGACTACTTTTCCATGGGCCCAGGCTTCCTCTATATCATGAACCATTGCTGCCACTAGGTCTGAGGCAGCCCGCCCAGGGAGGGCTCCAAAATGCTGGGGGTGGACAATCTTCTCTTGTATAGCTGTCCAGGCCAGCCTACGGGCTACCAGGCGTTCCAGTCCCTTCCCCAACGTTGAGAGAAGGGCTATAAGCCTGTAGGATCGCGGGAGTGTTGGATCTCTGTTGACCTTAGGCAGCACAACCAGTGTGGCATCTCAAAAGGAGGTTGGGTGCCAGCCAACCCTAAGGCAGGCTCTGAACAGCCTTTCCACTGATACCTTAATATGTGGCCATGCCTTTCGTAGCACCTCTGTTGGCACTCCATCAGTTCCTGGAGTGGTATTACCCGTGTTCAGCAGAGAACTTTGTATCTCATGTGCTGAGGCAACAGGAAAAGGTAATTTGACAGATGGTGGGTTGGACCAGCTAATTGGGATATCCTCTCTGCTTGCAGCCTTCTGTAAGAGCACCCGTTGCAGAAGGTCTCTTTTCTCTCTAGGGGTTGTTCGCGTTCGCCCAGTCTCTTCATCTACAAGAGGGGGGGAATGAAAGGAGCCAGTTGAATGGGCCCATTTGATCATCTTAAAGATATCTTTCCCCACTGAGGCCTCTGCTATCTTGCCTCGCCAGTATTCTCTCTTGGCTTTCCTGGTGGTCCTGGCTACGTTGCTTTTTGCTACTCGTAAAAAACTAGAGCCTAGGTGCTGTGCACGATGTAGTGTTGTCACTGCTTTCTGGCAGTCCTCATTCCACCATGGCTGACCTGTGCCTTGCCCGGTGCTCTTCTTGGTGGAACTTTCCAGGGAAGCTATTAGTGCATCTGTGATACCTTTAGCCAGGGCATCCAGCTGATCTGTATTGGGGTACTCTGGGAAATCACATAGTTTGTCTAGTTTTGGCTTATAGGCCTCCAGCGTCTGGTTAAAGACCTTCTCATTCATGGTGTCAAGACAGAAAAAATGGGTTGGCCTGTCAGGCCTTGCGCCCTGTGGAAGGCTGATTTTGGTGAGAAGAGTCTGGTGGTCAGAGGAAGTGTAAAGGGATCTGTCCACCTGTGTGTCCACTCCTTTGATAACTAATTCCGGGGTGGCCCAGGCCAGGTCTATCATGTTATGCCCACGTGTGGGAGTGTCTGGGTCCATGGTGAGAGTAAAGTTGAAATTCATGGTCCATTGCAGGAATGGTTCCGCCCACATGCTTGGAGGCACTCCTGGTTGCCACACGGGGTGCTTGATATTGAGGTCGCCAGCAAGGAGCAACGGGAGTGCTGGGACAGACCAGGAGAGAAGACAGCCCACACCTTGTCCAGGATCCTCTGCGCCTGGGGGTGCATTGTATATGTTGACTGTCTGAAGCTGTAGACCCCAGGCCTGTATGTGCAGCATGTGGATGTCCCGGTTTTCTGCCCAGGGGCCTGGGACTGCATGAGCATGGATTTGTGGGTGTTTACGCACATAGGTGAGGACCCGTGGCTTCCTGTCCCACTTTTCAATTGGGGCAAAGCAGTTGAATGCTGGATGCTTTTTGGAGATGCATTGGCTTAAGTTCCTGTGAATCCAGGGTTCCTGTATGAGAAGGATGTCAGTCTTTCTTTCAAACGCTAGATTGAGGGCCGTCTCGTGTGCTGGGCCCCCTTTTCCTACGTTGACTTGCATAATCTGCAGGAATTGCGGAGATCTAGAGTTCTTCTTCATTGAGTAGCTGAAAGGAGGGTGTTGTTGCGTGAGATGACGTGTTGGGTGTTGCATTAGATGTTGGGTTGGGCGCCATGCCTAATGCTGTGCCTGATGCTGTGCTCAATGCTGTGCTTGGTGCTGTGTTTGATGTTGGTGTGAGGTTAGATCTACACTCAGTAGAATCATTCAACCTCAGGTCTGCTGATGGCCCTTGACCACTGCATTTGCTGTTACTTGCCTTGGCCAAGTATGCCTTACTCTGTGCATTGCGGATATCCCTCAGCTGGTTTCTTGAGTGCCTTTGAACAGTCTCATTCTTTATCCCTGGTCTGGCGGGGCAGGATGGATCATCCGCGGCATGTGGTCCAAGACAGTTAGTGCAGTGATTGGGGCATCCACATGCTTCATTCTCCTTATGACAGGATGGATTTCCTTTCACATGATTCTTAGAACTGCATTTTTTGCAGCGAGGGACGCGGAGGCAGTATCTCTCTTGATGAAATCCCCAGCATTTGCTGCATTGTTGTATTTTGACCTTAGGTGCCTTTCTGATCACTGGTCTTTGATATCCATATAGTTCCACTTTTGATGGCAGGTTTACTGCTGTCTCTTGCAAAAAGTGTAATATAAGAGTGGCTGTTGGGTTTCCAGGGTGTATTTTTGCCCAGCAACTCTGGACAGGCTTGATTCTGGTTTGGAGTGTGAATTCTTCTGTCATGGATTCTGCTGAGAGACGCAGAGTTCCACCACCATAGTCACTAATTTCCATGGGCAGCCCAGGAATCAGGCAGGTGATCCAATGTTCTTCCTTCTCTATCTGAGTATTGGTGAGGGTGGCTGCTAAAACATTCTTTTGGGCTAGCAGGGCCTCCATGTCTTGCAAGCTTCTAGGAATGATGGCAATGCCTGTGGGGATGGCTTGAACTGCTGTGATGGCTGCTGCCAAAGGCCCTGGGAGTTCAGCCTTCAGCTTTCTAAGAGTAGCAATTGGGCTTGCTTTGCAAGCTAGATGATCTGAAGGCAGGCGCACGAGGATTTGTGGTGTTTTTCCTTCTCTGGGGTTATTCCTAAGCAGGGGTTTCTGCAGTATGGTTGCTGGTGTTTTTGTTACATTGGTGCTGTCTGCAGCTGTCTTTGCGTAGGTAGGAGCTCTTGCATCATTTGCACCAGTGGAGCCAGCAGGCTTGATTGTGGTGGACTGCTTAGCTGTTTCTAGACTTCCATTGTACCAGTCCTTGACTAACGCCTTCACAGCGGCTCCAAGGGCCAGTGCCCTTGATAGGCCTTTTGCCTTCATGACATCTAGGTCTTCTTCAATCCGATCAAGCATATTTGCAGCCGCTAGTGCTTCTGCATGGGATTTCTGTGCCTCAGCCTCGTGGGCGGCTAGGAGATCGCTAGCCATCGGGCCACGTAGGTTGAGGTGAATTGGTGCGACATTTCTGCTCTTTGAGCTGCCTGCTGGTGTAGGGGAGCTTGGAGACTCCATGTCATTCAGTTCACATGTGCGGCGGGCGATTGGGGTGAGGAGATGAGGTCTCTTGGGTGGACGGCGTATGGGGGAGCAGATGCGCGTCAAGGCTCGGGACGCGTTCGGTGGTGTTGGGGGGCTGGGCGCGCTGGCGGCGCTGCGTCGGCACGCCATCAGGCTTGCTGCCTGAGGGGATGGGAGAGAGCTTATAGGGATGTGATCAGGATTGATTAAGATGTTTTTGTATAACGATCAGAGAGTTGTACGTTAGTTAGTTACTTGTTAGATAACTAAAATAAGTAGTTATTTAACTCGCGACTGCCACGTGACATCCATGCAATCGATCTTCCATGTGGGATCTGGCTCGAAGAGCCCTCTCCCTAGCGGCTTGCGGCGTGCAGCACAGATCGAAGCATCGAAGCAACGGTCATGACAGACACAAGCGCCTCACATCTGGAACCATCCACCGCGTCGTTTGTAGAATATGAGCAGATCATCCTCTTCGGCGACTCCATCACCCAGGGTTCGTGCAGTCAGCAGGAGGGCTTTGCTTTTATGCCCGCGCTTCAGCATGGTGGGTTAGATTCATGCCATGCCATATCCATATATATATATATATATATATATCTTATCCTATCTTGGTTTGGTAGTGCGGTGCATATGGAATTGAAATCTGGGGGATCTTCTCTGTCTTACTATATCTTAGACTCCTCCGCTAACCAATCTTCTGAGTCATACAGACTATGTACGGAAATTCGACGTTATCAACCGTGGCTTCAAGTATTACTATACCCTCTGTTTCCGAACATGAATGATTCCCGTTTTCCTAACAAGCAAGCAGTGGCTATACATCCCAGCAGGGTCTAGAAATCCTCCCCAGCTTCTTCCCATCACCCCAAAAGGCTAAAGTTCGCTTGATGGTAACCATCCCCCCTTACCCTTCCCTTTCCTCCCCTTCATCCCTGGTCACACATATATAACATTTGCCATTCCTAACAATTCTTGTAGACCATCTTCTTCGGCGCCAACGATGCCGTCCTCCCCCCTTTCCAACAGCACGTCCCCCTCCCCCTCTACAAAATCGGCCTCTCAAAAATCCTCACCCACCCCCTCATCCAAAATCACCACCCGGAAACAAGGCTGCTCCTCCTAACCCCGCCGCCCATCAATGAGTATCAATTAGAACCCGCCGCAGCCGCAGAAACACAATCTGCACCAGCACCAGCACCAGTCATCCGCAAAGCGGACACGACAAAGCAGTACGCAGAGGCATGTCGGGATGTCGGAAGGGAGCTTGGAGTGCCTGTTGTGGATACATGGGCTGCGTTTATGAAGGAGGCCGGGTGGGAGGAGGGGGAGCCGTTGGCGGGGTCCAAGAGGGCACCGGCCAACGTGAGGTTGGGAGAGTTGTTGTCGGATGGTATGTGTATCTTTTCCTTATCTCTCTCTCTCTCTATATATATATATATAGATAGATAGATATGGGAAAAATGTGCAGTCAAAGCAAGGATGTATTGCTAACATTTCTTTACTTTTGTTTTTCTTTTCCTTGGCAGGGCTCCACTTTAGTCCGGAGGGGTATAGAGTTATGTATCGGGAGGTTATGAAGGTGATTCGGGCGTGTTATCCTGAACTCGCGCCAGAGAAGGTCCCTATGAGGTTTCCGGGGTGGGAGAAGGCGCCAACGGGGGTTTTGTGAACTGAAACAGTGGGAAAATTTGGGTGTTCGATTTACTCCTCTATTGATGGCCCATCTTTACCAAAATAATAAAGGAAGGTGTTCGATCCGATGTATTCGGATTTCTGCAGGGGGTAAAAATAGATGGGTATCAGTGTGAGCAACTACGGTTACAGTTACGGCATGGTTACGACTCTGGTTTTACATCAAACAAAATTGTTTGAGAGTTAAGAAGGGCAATTCTTTTCATGAACTCATAGAGAACACGAGTTTTGCCGGTTGCACGTGTGGAGGGGGCATCTGGACAAGTTTGATGGAAGTCCATGTGTGTGGTAAAGTTGATGATTCTTTCAGGAGTTAACTCGGCCCTGGCATGCTGCATGTGGCGGCATAGTATCTCCGGGAGAGGAAGAACGCCTGGAGGGCATGAGAGATTCTATACAGATGTTGAAGACGCTCCCGTTGCTTACTGAACTAACTCGAATGAAGCATAGACCGGAAAAGTTAGAACGAGGGAGGCAGCCGCAGGGATAGCTTTCAGGAACGAAATCTTGGGAAATTGAAGAGGTCTGAAATGAGTATTTGCAAGGTGAGGTGTGGTCTCGGATTGCGACCGAATTGAGAGATAGATATAGAGATATAGAGATAAGATAGGGGGTATTGAAAATGGTGTATATACAAACCCATGTTTTTGTGGAAATTAAAGCTATGCATGGCTGTTTCCTGTCTGTATTTATATTCAACTTTGTAGTGAATATGGACGGCTAATAGCACTTTATAAACCATTGTTGAATAATATTTAAATATAATTATAACTAACTAGTAAATAAATAACTAGTTAAATAAAAATTAAAATTAAAATAAATTATTTAATAATAATAATAATAATAATAATAATAATAATAATAATTACAAAAAATATTAAATAAAAAATAAAATAAAAAGATTAAAATTAACTATAAGCAGTTTTCAATCAGCTATAGTAACTAGTTAAATAAAATATTACCAAGTAACCTGGCTGCTCACAGGCCTAAGAATAATATATCCTACATAATTGCTATATATGAAATGTTGTCAAATTTGGGTTGGGAAGTTGGGCTGGCTCTAAGCAGTTGATTAGTTTGTCCAACTTAAACAGTTAAAACTAGTTTGTTAGTTAGCACCCCAGATTCAATTCTGATGCCTGCCAAAATAGTCTCGGAATAATAAATATGTGTTCTGTTTCCAAGTTTACGTCCAAAGTCTGCTCTTTTGCAAGTGTGTGTTCCTGTTACTAAACTCCCTAACTTACTGGACCTCCAACATTCAACGTTTTCCCCATCTCAACCACAACAGCATCTCATCGTCCATGCAACTGTAGTCCCCCACCCGTACATCCGAAAGAGATACCACCCACCTCCTGCAAACAAGCCCTGTTTTCTTTGTACCAACGTCCATCCATTCCATCCTACCTCCACCCCCACCCTCTTCCTCCCCTCTTCCTCCCCTCTTCCTCCCCTCTTCCTCCCTTCTTCCTCCCCTCTTCCTCCCATCCTCTTACACACCCACTCCCCCACCCCGCCTCCCCTCCCCTCTCCTTTCCTCCAGCCCTCCTCCCTCTCTCCTGGCCAGTCGTATCAAAACTTATTTCCCTGCTTGTGCACATTCCAGCTCGCCAACCGTCGTACGAAAACAGACCATCCATACACAACGCGCCTCTTGAAAGCCCCAGTAAAACAACAACACTGCCCCGGAAATCAGTTACTCGGGCCCTTCCCCTCTCTACCATCTAACCGCTCCAACCACACTCAACAATTAAAATACACAACCGAAATACACACATCGCTTTGATCACACCACAGCCTGGTTAACACGAAAACCTACCCTCCCCTTTTCACTCAACGCCAACAGCGCCAAAAGGAAGCGTGTCCTTCCCCCATTTTCCTCCCTCCGGTCCGTCGCCATTTCCTGTCTGACGGCCCCATCCAACCCACTCCGTCCGGCTTCACAATTCGAATGCGCCAAATCTGGCCCTGGAGCATCGTTTGGATATTCTGGCATATTCACACGACTTATCTGGGTGGGCGGAGGCCTTTCGGCCGTCTCGCAGTGCCTGGTCTTGGTGGGAGAGGCGAGGCGTGAGTGAGTGAAGTGAATTGAGAGGCGTTCCAGTTAATTCAGTTTAATCGGCTACATTTGTGGTTTGAGACTTCGCCGCGGAAGGGGGAAGGGAGATAGTAAGATAAATCGGAGGGGGTTCATTAATAATAGGGGAAGTTTTGTTTCGCTATAGAAGGGAACCACGACGAGAAAAAAAAAAAAAAAAGCTTCACGGATTAAGGAAACGAAACGAAAGGGATAGGGATCTGGGGTTAGGGTTTTTTTTTTTTTTTTTTTTTTTTTTTTTTTACCCTTCTTCTTCTTCTTCCTTCTTTTCTTTTCTTTCTTTTCCCTTTTTCGTTATACTCTTTTATATCTGTCTCTTGCTACTTTTCGAAAAGAGTTATTTTGAAGGGAGGTCTACTTGCTTTCGATTTCCGGCGCATCGACATCGGACACGACCATTACTCCTGGGTTGGCTGCCTTTCTGGGCCCTGGACTTTTCGCTTCAAGGTTTGTTGAGCCGGCTACGAATGCTTGCTTTAGGGAGTTAGTGGTGTTCGCGGTGTCTTCCTTTCCCGCCTTTCCCTATTTTGTCTCTCATCACCCTCATCCGCCCTAGGCACATTTGCCAACATCGGTGGACTTGCTACTCCGTGGATGATCATTGGGAATGGACGCGCAATACCCGTTTGCCTCAAGAGAAGATATCTGGCGTGTCCAGGAAGAGGTGAAAGACCTCTTCGCAGTTCAGATTGAACACAGCGAGCGGATATCGAGACTGGAGCGGCGTCGAGACGACGATGCGAGGATGAAGAGTGTTTGGGGTCCGTTGTATTCGTTTTCGGGGCCTGTTGGCGTGGCTCACCATCAAGGTACGTTTGAGATCAAGCAAAGACATCTGTGAAGTGAAAACGTGAGAAATTATAAACTGAGGAACACGCTACTAACAGCTCCTTGCGGTTTAGAATCATCGTTTAACCCTACTGCTGAGCCATTCAAAGGGTTTGATCAAACACACCAACACGGTTTGACGGGAGCTCTACATCTGGAAAACTACGAGGAGCCCCGCCGCGGCGCTTCGCGGGCAAACAGCGTGCGATTCGACGAGAGCTCAATGTATTATAGCCAAGCAAACAGATCGGCTGCTGAGCTCATCCCATTGAGAACGGGAAGCGGGCTGGGAAGTCATCTGCTGACAGAGCGTTCGCTTTCGCATCGATCTGACGGGAAACAAAGCTCTTCCGGCCAGTCTCACCATTCCACCCTTACCAATGGTATGGGCTTCGAAGCCTCTCGTTTGCTTGGTAGCGCTAGTGGAAATGGGCCATCCGCCACTAATAACAATACTCCATTACAACCGCCTCCTGGACTGTTCATCCTAGGGCCCGTCCCGTGCATTATCCGTTGCTGGCTCACGACGAACTTTTCAAATGATTCATTACTTTACGCTGCAGTGTGCACAGGGTCGTATCGGTCTACTATTAGCGATCAGATGGTGCACAAGCTAGGTCTCGAGGCTGACGTTTTGGAGGAGGATGGTGTGCGAATTATTAAGCTTCCGGTCTACCTTCCTGAAGCTAGTGTCTACCAGCCGTCATCTCGCGGTGGTAGCCCGGCCCATCAACTCCCTACGCTGACTGTTCGATTCACCGTTCGCACCCCAGACCCGAATGACAGGAGCATACAGATTTTCTTGGGAAGTGATATTCTCCGCGCGCATAACGCAGACATTCTCTTCTCGCAAGATAAGATGTTAATCGTGGACAACGATCGGAACAAGATCTCGATACCGCTTGTGCGTCCTGAGGATGATTCTACGTTCAGAAGTCTATCCACATGCCCCGAGCCAATACCCGTTGCGACAGCTACACAACCTAATGGAGCTGTCAATGAGAAGAAAAGTGATCGACTACAGATGAACGGGGAGAAACTCACAACCACTGCCACCACTACCATCAGGCCCTCAGAACCAGAAATGCACGGAGCCGTGACATCCCCCGACCTGAAAACCGACAAACCTAGCACTCTAAGCGTCCGAACCTCCTCAGACTCCTTAGACATATACCAAGGCCGAAAACTCAATCGCCACTTCCCCTCCGATTCCTCCGACAATAGCCCCGACCAGCCCCACCATCTCAAATTCAGTACAAGTGACCGTCCCTCCGCAACCACGTCAACCTCTTCCGCCAAAACGGAAGTCAGCGGCGTCTGGGGACCCTGGCGCCGAGATCCAAACTCAGGTAGTAGGGGGGATAACTCTTTCTCATCCAACCCCAGCGCCAGTGCAGGCTCCAACGCCAACAGCCCTTTCATGTCTGCCTACCAACGCTCAACCCGCACGCGAAACATGAAGATTCTAAAGCCCTCCAAAACTGCGTCGTCAGGTAGCGCGTCGTCGAGGGCCGTTTCAGGCGGCACGACGGTGGCGACGACAGCTTGCTCGTCTTTATTTGGCGACTCGCGGTCCAGTGCTGAGGGGCATGATGGGGTACCGGTATCATCGTCCTCGCATGTGACTTCGGCAAACGGTAGTAGTACGAAGCCGAATTCGAGTGATGGCAGTGGTGCTGCTGGGGTTCCTTGGTCTAGGAAGCCGCGGTCTGCTAATCCAGTCGGTGGGGCGTCGGCGTTTGGGTGGTTGAATTCGTCGGGGGCGAAGAGGGATGGGGTTGGTGCTGAAGGGGAGAGATAGAGTGGGTGAGGGTTATGATACGACGTCTTAAATGCTTATGTGGTATATTGGTTGTGGGGTTGAATGGGTTAGATAGGGATAGGTGAGATGCGATGTGGATTTGAGAGAGACGCTGTAGCGTCACAGTCTGCAGTGGAATGGAAGTAGTATTAATCAGAGAGTTAACTATCAGGAGAAAGGAAATGTTAAAAGAGATAACGTGAAGTTAAAATGATAATTGATGGGTCAAATTTGATTCATTAAAATCCAACTCGAAGGCAAGTATTCCCAATGCGCCTCTAGTCGCTACCATACATCCCGTAACTACGCTATTATTACTCTCCATTAAATAAGGCTCGAGAGCTTCGTGGATAGACCCTTCTCATCTCGCTGTCCCTCTCTCTCCCCACCTCTCAAACCCCAGAATTCTCAATGCAACCTCCTCTTCCCACACCCACTCATTCTTCACCTCTCCAACCCACCCGGAAAACCTCCTGCTGCTTATCCTCCACTCCTCATCTCCGCACTCCAGTCCATCCCCATCAACTGAGAAAATGTATCACATTCAAAATCATTCATGAAGTCCTTCACTCCTTCCACTGAGGTTGCTCTAGTCCAATCATAATAGTACCACTCAATGCAGCAGGAAACTGCCTTATATCTGTCATGACAATTCTGATACCTGATCTTTGGTCATTAGAGACATTAGCATCCATCTTGCAGTCAAGGTTAAGAGTGTAAATGTATATCTCACTGCTGTCAATTATGAAGATATTTGTGAGATAATAGATGAAGTTGTGAAAGAGAGATTCATAAAATACAGCACAGTTGTCATCAGTGTCAGTTTGAAATATATTATAAAGTGCTGTTACAGCTGATTTAAGATTATTTTCAATAAGAATATTAGAGAATTCTATATTATTCTCAATTTATTATCATAAATATAAATATAATATTATTAATAATACTCAAATTAATTTTTCTTTTTTATCTTTATAAAATTTAAATAAAAATTAAAAATATAATTAATAAAAATATATTTTTATTTAAAAAATAGAAATTAATAAAGTTTTTATTATTAACTTTTAATACTTGATTTATATAATATAAAAGTTAAATATAAAAGAGATTAAATGTTAAAAAATATTTTTGTGATAATGTAAAATAGACTCTGTTCAGTCTTCTTGATAGTATAAGATTATAGACTGAGATGATTGATTGTTACAGCGCAGCTGCTTGTGTATGAATTAAGATTGATTCATTCTGCTATATTCTAAAGGTTTATTTATTCTGACCTCAATCATATTTGATGGCTTATGTTGATTTGATCTGATTCTCAATCATATCTGCTTTGAAACTTGATTCAATTCAATTCTCAATCACTTCTATATTTTCAACTGCTTGTTTATTTTTCATTTTAATTCTCAGTTTAGTATTTTTGTCACAGTTGTTTAGTTAAATAAATGAATTAAAACTGTTATTTTGTTATCATTCTGACTCTAGTTGAGTTATGATATAATACTAAACTTTTCTTTCTTATAAGTTTTGAGAATTGAGTAGATAGATTTTACATTTATATTTATATTTATATTTATGTCTATATCTATGCTTATATCTGATTAAACTTCACTAAATGCTTATAAATCTTTATAAATTTTTATTCTTCTTTTTTATTTTTTTATTCTTATCTTTATTATAGAAACTTTTTTTACTACTCTTCATCAGAAATTTGAAAGTGCTATTCAGAAGCTTCACAGTCAAAATCAATAGTTGCAGACTTAATGTCAATCTTTATAAACTAAATGCTAATTTTTACAGACTGCTTTAAACAACTATTAATTCTGATTTTGATTAAAGTTCTCATTGTCAGATCTCAAAAACTTTGCAAATCAAACTCTGAAATTTAATATCTGATTTCTCTCAATTAAAGTTAAACTATATGTTGATCAAACTGCTATTGAAGATCAAATTGCTCAGTTCTACTATATTTACTTGAATTTAGATTCAAATGTACAAGCAATGATTTTTTCTTAGCTAGCTCAAGTTGAAGAAACAGAAAATTAAAACTAAAACTCCATTTTCAATCAACTCTCTCATGTATATGATAATTCAAATAAAATAATTGAAATAGAAGACAAACTACATAGTTTAAAGCAGAAATCAAATGAATCTTTAACAGTCTATATGTGATGTCAAGACTCTATATACTAGCTCCTTGTCCTCACACTGCTTATCACACTGCTTATCAAAGCACTTTAGAATTAGATTCTCTAGGTTCTCATACTCACTAAAGCACTTATCTTCATATTGCTTACTAAAACACTTTAGAATCAGCATTATCTCAAAATTCAGCATTCAGAATCAGCACAGATCAGCACTTCTCAAAAATCAGTTCTTTAGCACCAGCACTTTCTGAAGAATAGAATCAGCACTTCATAAGAATTCAGATTATTACATTGCTATTTCCTCATTTCATAGAAGATTAGAGATAAAATCTATTGCTACTCATTTATGTATATAAACACTCTGAATCTCTAAAGTTCCTTTGAGAGATTCAATAATTAACTACTATTTAATTCTATATATATATTTCATTCATTACTATCTTCTTCCCTTCATAGTGCTTGCAGCACTTATACACCTCTTCTCTTACAACTTTAGTTATAGAGCTTCTCATACTTTCTTTTGACACTTAGTTTATCCACATTAGTGTCTTTACAGTTTCTAACCACTTTAAGAGAGGTTACCTATTAAGTCTATAATAATGAGTTCAAAATGTAATCTATGAGCTGATATTCTACATGCAATATTCAATGAAAAAGTGTGTGTAGAAAAAACCTCCTACAAACAATCACTAAATCTTACTTTAGAAAGAAACACTGAAGCACTTCTTACATCAATTGATGAAAAGATTCAGATAGTTTAACAAGAGCAAGAACAGCAAGAGATATATAAAAAAATCCTCAAACTACAACAAGTTAACACACTTAGTATAGAACTTCAAATCTCTAAGAGTAAGTAGCACAGAGCAGAGTCAACAAATCACACTATTAGTGTCAATCTCACTCCTTTCAAATCTCATTCTATATTAATTTGAAAACTCTCAAATGAGTTTAAGGCAAAAAGTTTCAAGGAACTAGAAGACTTTATCTTCTCAAGCTTTGTTTTTTATGCCTATCAAGGATATTACTTTGAGGATGATGATGACCACAAGATTCTTGAAGCAATAATACATTTTGATGCTAAACTGCAATAGAAATGATAATAATATTACATCAAACTAAAGATATTAATTACTTGAAATAAATTCTATAACTGAATTCATGTCAAGATCATTGACCTAGACAAGGCAAGCCAGGACTATGAGTTGAAGTATCAGGCATTGTGGCAATCTGAAAGTCAAATCATTCATGACTTTATATCTACTCTTCAGTTAATTGAGAACTATCTCCTTGAGAAATATAGTGATCATCAGTAAAAGATGCATCTATTTGACAAGATTCTGCCCTCTCTTTGTACAGAATTTAAGAAATATGCAGTCAAGTTGCAAGATCTCTTCTATAATGCTTTTATCATGAAACTGACTATTGTGAAGAGTAATATTTCAAAGACTATCACATTAGTAAGTACAACTACATAACAAAGAAGCACTACTTGCAAAAAAGATTCACATATAAGAAGTGCTCTGACATCTAATGTGATGTTCATGAAAGCTTCAAATACTTCAATGCAGACTGCAAGACTTAGAAGGATAAGCTCATTGAAGATAAATTCTCAACTTCAAAGTTTTCATCAAAGCTCTCTTTCAAATCAAATTCAAAAGAGGTAAAAAATGAATAAGTGTCATTTATGCTGCAATGACAACTCTCAATACACTCAAAAGTGAGCAATCACTAAGTCTATTCTTTCTTCTTCTTGTTCAAATTTCAACACTCACAAGAGATATGTCAATTCTCACTTTTATAGATTCTGAAGCTCAGGTAAGTTTTATTAATAAGTTCTGAATTAAATTATATAAATTATAATCAACAGAGTGCATATCATATAGAATAGAGGAATTTGATGATCATCAAACACACTCATTTAAAATCATTAATCTAGAGGTAGAAGTCTCAGATAGCAAAAAAACTATAGTCAGAAAATCTCACTTTTTTTACATAGTCAAACTTTCAAACTATGATATGATACTAAGATTTTCTTTACTCAAATAGTTCAATTCTCTCATTGATTGAAAGAATGAAGGATTCTATTTCTATCAAATATCAAATAATCAAGAAATAGCCCTGAGTGTGACAGATGCTGATAATGAATTACTCACTGACACTTCTGACTATGTACTTACAATAGTATCTGTTTCAATCTCACAGATCTCTGAGTCTTCTTCTGAAATTTCAACACTGTTAAAAGTCAGCTTACTTGCAAATACAGCTTTCATCAATGATCTGTCTGATTATGCTCAATCATATTTACATCTTTTCTCTGAGAAAGGCATGTTCAGTGCATCTGTACCTGATGCAGAGCACTCAATTGATCTCAAGAAAGAAGTCAGACTCTCATTCATATCTATTTATAATTTCTCTGAAACAGAGCTGAAAACTCTACAGAATTACTTAAATAGTACACTGAAGAGAGACTGAATATCTTCTTCTTAGAGCTTTACAGATGCTCTTATTCTCTTTATATTAAAGAAGAATGAAGATTTATGACTCTGTATAAACTATAAGAATCTAAATCATCTAACAATCAAAAACAGATATTCATTATCTCTTGTGAGTGAGATACTAGATAGACTCTCTGAAGTACAAGTCTTCTTCAAGATTGATCTTAAAGATGCTTATCACAGAATACACATTTAGTGCAGTAATAGATGAAAAATAGCATTCTGCATATGATATGATCACTTTGAGTATAATATTATATCTTTTGAGCTCACAAATGCTTCTATCATCTTTCAAGTCTATATAAACTACATCCTAGCAGACCTTCTTAACATATACTGTATGATTTATATAGATGACATTTTTATCTATTTAAACTCAATAAATGAGCATAAGATGCATATACAAAAGATTCTCGAATATTTAAACTGCATCAATCTGTTTGAAAAACACACTAAATATGAGTTTGTCAAAAATAAAACCTTTTTTCTGAAATTTATTGTTGAATCTCAGAGTGTTGAAATGAAATCAGATTGAATGACAATCATTACAGAATGATCAGTCTCAACTAGTGTTAAGAAAATTCAAATTTTTTTAAGATTTGCAAACTTCTATCACTGCTTCATTAAAAACTACTTCAAAATTAAAGAACCTCTCTTTGATCTCATGAAGATCTCAAAAAAGAAGAGACAAAAGCTGTAGTTCACATGAATAAAAGACACTCAATGCATCTTTGATAATCTAAAAGAACACTTCATATGAGCTTCTTTACTTGCTTATTTTGACTTAAGCTAAGAAACTCAGATTGAACTTGATATTTCTACAGCAACAGTAACTGTTATTATCTCTCAAAAACAAGATCATGATCAATGACACTTAATTACATTCTGATCTTGTAAACTTCTAGATGCAGAAATATAATATAATACTCATGACAAAGAACTTCTTGCAATTATTGCATCTTTCAAGAATTGATATCATTATCTGAAAGAGAGTCAATATTCAATCAGTGTTTATTCTGATTATGTCAATCTTTAGTATTTCATGACAACTAAAATACTGAATTGATATCAATCTAGATGAGCAGAAGTACTATCAGTATATAATTTCATTCTGCATCATTGTTTAGATAAACAAAACTCAGCTGATGAACTTAGTCACTATGCAGATTACATTGACTCTTTTAATGATGAAATTATATTTTTTATCTTGTAACAGAAGCTTCATCACAGTGTCAAACAGAGTTGAGAATTTAACTCTTATGAAAAACTTACAACTCTTGTTAACTGCATGTGAGTCTATGATCAAAAGCACATACTCTATATGAAATCTCTTAATCTCAATACTCTGAGCTCTAAACCTCTTTCAAATCTCATTTTGAGTGTAGATTCTCTCTTATCACTGTATCAGATGCTCATTCATAAGCTCATATCATATTCATTGAAATCACTCAACATGCTGATCAGAAAATCTCTGAGAGAGAGAAATTTAGTTTCAAAGAGACATTTTAAGAATTGAGATATTTTCAGACTGCTGGTTAACACTGCTATAGTTTTTGAATTAATATATACAGATATATCAAAGTCTCTCACCTCTCTTCTTATTAAAGTATAGGACTCACACTTCTTTGCAATAGCAAAAAAGCAGAAGATAAGAGATAAAGATATAATTTTAAGTAGTAGCATATTCTGAATTATCTCAAAAGATAGTCTACTTCAGACAAACAATAGAGTCTATATTTCACTGCAACAAGTGCTGATCAAAGAGATAATTTATATTAATTATGATGACCTACAAGAGAGTTATTTTGACATAAAATAGTTCATTAAGTGTGTTTAAAATAAGTACTATTGATATGATCTTACTCAGGATATCACTAAACATATTTATACTTATGATACTTGTTAGAAGATGAAAGTATACTGTTACAAACAGTATGATAAACTTGACTTAATTTTAATATTAATCAATTCATGATAAATCATCACTATGAACTTTATCACTAGCCTCCTGATCATCATCTGACTAGATAAAATCTATAATGCAATTCTTGTCTTAGTTGATATTTTAATTAAATATACTCTGTACATTTTATATACAAAAGATATTACTGCAGAAGGCCTTGCAAACATTATCTATACTTATATTTATAGCATCTTTGATATCTTTGAAAATCATATTTCAGATAGAAGAACTCTTTTCACAAGTCAATATTGATTAACTCTCTGCTATCTATTTGAGATCAAATGAAGGCTATTCACAGCCTTTCATTCACTGACAGATAATTAAACTGAATATTAGAATCAAATACTGAAGCATTATCTTCAATACTTCATGAATCTCCATCAAGATGACTGGGGTAGATAACTGCCTTTAGTGTAGTTTATTTATAATAATTCACAACATAGCTTAATTAATAAAGTTTCAGCTTATGCACTTCTCAGCTACAGATCTGCTCGCTGAATTGATGTTAGTAATTCACTCTATTCAAGCTCAATTGAGACAATTGATCAGATCAAAGAAATACAAACAATATAGAAAAAGATTCAAAAACAGCTGAAGAAGATTAAAACTACACAAAAGACATACTCTAACTTCAAACATAGTGCAAAGTGTTTTCATATGAGGGACTAAGTGCTTCTCAATGCAAAGAATTTCCACATGCTTTGTCTCACTAGAAAATTGAATTATAAATTTATTGACTCTTTTCAAATCATTGAATTTTAAAATATATAGATATACAAACTCTCTCTTTCACACTTAATGCATAATATTTACTCTGTCTTTCATATCTCACTGCTTGAATCTTACAAAATGAGAAATGATACTACTTTATCTCCAGTATCAAAGCTAGTGAATAATGAGAAAGAATTTTAAGTTGAGAAGATATTAAAGAAAAAGAAATACCAGAGTAAAGAATGATATCATATACACTGAAACAGCTATAGATCTTTAGATGATATATAAGAACCTTTTGAAAATATTTAAAAGACTGAGATATTTGATATTTTTGAACAACAGAAATCACAGTGATAAGCATGCTGAACTCATTCTGAAAAGTGCACTAAGCTCTAATTCTTTCTCATGCATATACTCTTTTCACTACTTTTTCCCAGATGGGTTTTTTTTTATATGGTTTTAATAAGGCAAGCAAGGCATTAAAAACCATCAAGTCTTCAAAAAAAATTCATTTCACTATTGTCTGAACAAGTCAAGAGCTCAGATGTACATCTCTAGTTCTCTCTGACTTAATTTCTATTCACAATCATCACAGTCATCATATGCTGCTCAGAAATACAAATTCTTCTCTTTTCAAGCTCAATACTCTTTTTCTTAGTCAACTCAGAGTTCTTTATCTCACACACAACTTTTTTCTCTGTATTCTCTCACTTTTCATTCTCAGAGAATGCTATCAGCACATTTGCACTCTTAATTCAGTACTGAGCACAACAGATAATATCAATCAAAATAGCAGTATGAGCTTTTGCTGAATGAACAGCATAAGAGAAAGCTATCAACACTGCTATCAGATATAGCAGTTTGATTTGATAATATAAGACCTTCACTGATCTTACTCACTATGCAAAGAATAGAAAATCTTAAAGAACAAGTAGCTAACTTAACTCAGAAGAAGAAGCAAGCTAGACAAATAATTATCAGTCATCACAATGAGCAAAGAAGCTAAAGGTGTACTATACTTACTTAAATATATAGCTTATACATAAGGCAGCAAGGATCACAGTGTTTTTCATGATGAAGATAATCACACATCACAGACAAACTACTTAGCTTGAGCAAGCATTACTCATAGAGAATATCTTTAAAATAAAACCAGTCATATGATCAAACAATTATAAGCTATGACTTAATAGATCTGTCAAACTGTTATTATACATATGATGATGTCAAACACACTAAAAAATAGAAGAGCTTACTTAAAGAATGCAGAAATTGATTCCGTCATATTGACAGAGATAAGAAAAATGAGAAAAGCTTCAAGATCAGAGATAGCAGCAACTGCAAAAAATCTATAATAATTCTAATTATGAGATTGTAAAAAAAAAAAAGTTCAAAGAGTAAAAGATACCTTCTCTCTTTATTCTTATAGCAATAAATACTTTTATAACAATTACTTCACACAATCAGTCTCTTAATATCACTGAATAATTATCATAAATATTATTTTCTATATCAATAAACACTTTATACTCATATCTCTATATCAACCATTTTTCAGAGCTGCTGAGATTAGTGCCTATGAAATAATGAGCAACTATGATATCAAGACTCTCTATACTAGCTTCTTATCCTTATACTACTTATCATACTGCTTATCAAAGTACTCTAGAATCAGATTCTCTAGATTCTCATACTCATTTACTAAAGCACTTATCTTCATACTGCTTACTAAAGCACTTTAGAATCAGCATCTTCTAGAAAATCAGCATCATCTCAAAATTCAACATTCAGAATTAGCACAGATCAGTACTTCTCAAAAATCAGCCCTTTAGCATCAGCACTTCCTGAACAATAGAATCAGCACTTTATGAGAATTCAGATTACTGCATTATTAATTTCTCATTTTATGAAAGATTAGAGATAAAATCTATTGCTACTCATTCATATATATAAATACTCTAAATCTTTAAAGTTTTTTTGAGAGATTCAGTGATTAGCTACTATTCAATTCTACACATATATTTCATTCATTGCTATTTTCTTCTCTTCATAGTGCTCATAGCATCTATATACTTTCTCTCTTATAACCTTAGTTATAGAGCTTCTCACGCTTTTTTTTAATACTTAATTCATCTACCTTAGTGTCTTCATACTATATTACTAAGTTTGAATATATTCTCTATGAGATCAGAGCTCAAAAATAACTAAATTCTTTAAAAATATCTTAATTATATTAAAATTTCAGTATATTAATTTGAAATCATCTAGATTAGCAGCTAAATATTTCTTGAATATATAAAAAATATTTATATATTATTTAGTAATTAGTTTTCAGTTCTTTATATTTATTTATATCATAAGCTTACTCTGATCACTTTGATCACCTTGATCATTATAAATATCATGACTCTATGAATCTTAATCAGATTCAAGTTAATGTTTTTGATTTTTCAGATGATTCTTTATCACATACTTTATCAATTTCACTCTCTCAACAGGAAAAATTCTATTAAAAAGACTATTGTATACACTGTGAATCTCATAATTATTAAGTTGAAGATTATTATTTTTATTTATATTTTTCTAAACTCTATCACTATTAAACTATTAAAAGAATTCCAATCTTTAGATAAGAGTTCAATAATAACTCTAATATTAATAAGGTATAAAAAAATATCTATAAAAATTTAATAAATAATAATTAAAACAATTAGTCTATTGATAAGCTTAATGAATTTTTATTTTACTCTTTTTTTGCTTCTAACATAGCTGCTTGAGAATAAGTACTTTTTCAAATCAGAGGGTAATATTACAGTACAGCTACTTGTATATGAAATAAAATTGATCTACTCTGCTATACTTTAAAAGTTAATTTATTCTGCTATACTTTAAAGATTGATCTATTTTAATTTCAATTATATTTAGTTGTTTATATAAATCTGATTCAATTTTTAATCATTTCTATATATTTAACTGCTCATTCATTCTTCATTTTAATTCTCAGTTCAATATTCTTATTACAGCTACTTAGTTAGATAGATGAATTGAAACTATTATCTTATTATCATTCTAACTCTAGTTGAATCAGGACATTGATAAATATAACTATCTAGAACAATAGCATAGCAATTAATCTCATAATTACCTTATATATGAATAATATGTAAATATGAAAATCATCTAGCAATAGTGCTAAAAAAAAAAAATTATATTAAAAAAAGAGTTATATAAACATAGTATTTTTTAAATTCATCTTTTAAAAATAATCTTAATATTTTATCTAGATAATTTATCTAGCTAATAATTAAATATCTATTTCATCTACATCTAGATTGAAACTGTGAGATAATATTAAAATTAATAACTTTTTTACTCTTTTTACAGTAGATTTTTAGATAAAAAATCTCTAAAAATTTTTATTTACTTTTGTTTTGAATCTCTGAAAATACTACTAATATATTAGAAGTAGTTAGAGATTCTAACAATTTATAAAAATTAGATTAAAATATAATAATTTTGATTAAAAGAAATATGAAATCAAAAGAGCTTATAATAAAGAAATAATTTTTTACGACAATTATAAAGAACTCAGATTAAATATATTAAAAAATTACTCATCTTATAAATAAAGTAATAGATATTCTATAAAGGGTTAGAATAAGTAAAAATATGTAGAAAAAGCAAGTGAGTGAAATTGATCAGCAAGTGAACAGCTTGATATAGAAATGAAATATATTTATAGCAGATAGTGAATTCTTTAGTCTTATAAATCAGACTAGTAAACAATTAACAGATGTAATAATTAATCAAATTTAATGACTTAAATCATCTCATTAATGAGAAAAAATTAATATTTGAAAACTATTTTATATGAATGAAATGCAAGTTTACATTTCATTCAAAAGAATCAATTTTCAAATATCAGTTCTTTTTCATTGATGAGGTGCTTAAAGTCATCAAGTTTGATTAATTATTACATCTGTTGATTGTTTATCAGTCTGATTTGAGAGACTAAAAAATTCATAGTCTGCTGTAATATATTTAATTTTTTTACCAAGCTATTTACTTGTTGGTCAAATTTACTTATTTACTTTTTTACTTATTTTATTCTATTTTAATCCTTTCTAAAGTATTTCATACCTTATCTATAAAGCTAGCAATCTTTTAATATACTCAATTTAAATTTTTTTCAATTATTATAAAGAAATATTCCTTTAATATGAGATTTTTTGACTTTATATTTCTTTCAGTCAGGGTTATCATATCTTAGTCTGATTTTCAAAGATAATTAAACTCTATAACTGCTTTTAATATCTTTCAAAATTAGAGGTTCAAAAATAAAAGTAGATAAGAATTCTCAGAGATTTTTTATCTAAAAATCTACTTTAAAAAAGGTAAGAAAAGTATTTAATCTTAGTATTATATTATAACTTCAATCTAGGTGCAAATGAACAAGTGTTCAATTGTTAACTAGATAAGTTATTTGAGTAAATACTAAGATGATTTCTAAAAGATGAGTTCAAAGAAGGTTCTGTTTATATAGCTTTTTCTTAATACAATTACTAAGTGATTGCTATATTTATATATTATTCATATATCAGATAAATGCAGAATTATTTACTGTTATTTAGATAGTTGCAATAACTAATCACCTTGATCTATATAATTATACTATCAAGAAGATTAGATATAAGTCTGTTTTACATCATTACATTCAATTTAAAGAGATTGATATTTAGTCTGCAACTATTGATTTTGACTATAAAGCTTCTGAATAGCACTTTTAAATTTTTGATGAAGAGTAGCAAGAGAAGTTTTTATAATAAACATAAGAATAAAAAAACAAAAAAGAAGAACAAAATTTACAAAGATTTATAAACACTTAATAAAGCTTAATTAGACATAAGTATAGATATAGATATAAATATAAATATAAATATAAATATAAAATCTGTCTACCCAATTCTCAGAACTTATGAGAAAAAGAAATTTAATATTATATTATAATTCAACTAGAATCAGAATGATAATAAAATAACAATTTCAATTTATTTATTTAACTAAACAATTGCAATGAGAATATTAAACTGAGAATTAGAATGAAGAATGAATGAGTAGTTAAACATATATAGATGATTAAGAATTAAATTGAATTAATATGAGTAACTGAATATGATTAAGATCAGAACAGATCAATCTTTAAAGTGTAGCAGAGTAAATCAACTTTTAAAGTATAATAGAGTGAATCAATATTATTCTATATACAAGTAGTTACTCTGTAATAATCTATATATAAACTGCTCACTATCTTTAGAGTATGTCTAATCAAAATAACTAACAACTGCTCAGTTGTAAAAGAACTTCTGTAATCTGAAGCAACTATGAAGAAACTTATATAATTTAAAGTAATCATAAAAATACTTCTATAAGAAGAAATAATTATAAATTAATATCAGTTACATTATCACAAATAATGAAAAACAGAAATGAAAATTGAATAAAAAAATTGAAAAGCTTTAATTGCTGAAGTAAAAGTCATATAATATAGAATTATTTATATAAGCAAGAGATAAAAATGAAAAAAGTAGATACTAAGAATATTATTATTAAGTTAGAAAAAAATTAAGTTTGAAAGAAGTTTTTTTCTTAGAAAAGATAATTATACTAAAAACTTTGAATATAAATAAGCTAATAAGTAAAAATTCTTTTATTATATATATTAATATAGCTTTTAATGAATATGTTATTTTTATAAAATCATTAGTGAATTCTGAACTAAATTACTATATTCTTATCAACTTGAGTTTTGCACAAAGATATGTCAGACTTTTAAAAATAAGTTTTAAAGAAATAAAAAAAATTATCAGATTATGACCTTCAATAATTGAAGAAAAACTCAGATTATAAAAGTTATTTCTTTGCACTTATGAATAGATGAAAGAAGGTTTCTCAATATATCAATACTGATAATAAATATGAAAATACTAATATAATTTTAAAACACTAATATAATTTTAAAACAGATTTAACTAATAAAGCAAAAGCTATAATTAAATATAAAAAATTAATATATAGTTTGATCAAGTGCATGAACATCAGCAGATAAGATATCAGAAAAATATAGTATAGTGATTTTAAAAAAAATTTTAGAGAGATTAATGATAAAGCTAGAGCATTAACAGAATATATACTACTATGATAGACTTATAAATGAGAAATTCAAATATGAAGTGGTTAAAAGAAGTAAAATTATGAATAAATCAGATAATTTATAAAAAAAATTAACTTTTGATTTTGAAAAGATGATGCTTATTAAAGATATTACTTTCTATCAGTATGAGAAAGTGAGAAGTCAGAGATCTTTATTTCAAGTCTTAGTAAAATAAATCACATCATTGAAAAAAAAAATTATTATTGATATAGAACTGAAAAATAAAGAGATAAATAATAAATATCTACTAAAGAACTATAAAAAATTTTATAATATTTTTTTAAAAGCTATATTTGATCAATTATCACTTTATCAAAAAATAATAAACTATAAGATTAAGTTTGAGAAAAGAGCTGATTTAAATAAAGCTATTAGTTGTAAAGGGTTAAGCTCTAAGAACTAGAGGCTAGTCCTCCTATATAACAAGAACAAATTGCTTGAGAAAGGGAAGAAAAGAATGAGATGAGAACTCAAGCTTAAGCAAGCTCACATAGCACAATCATGTGCGCATGTGTGAATGATGGCTAGGCTGAGTCAGCCAGCCAGAGCAAATCTAAAGGTTCAATTTCTTATAATACTCTTCTTCTCCCTCTTTGTTGCAGGCCTTTACAACTATTTAAAGTCCTTTTTACATCTAATTTTGCCTGCTGAGAGGCCTCTCAAGTGTTCAAGACCTTCACTTCTTATAGAAGACTTATATCATTTCATGTAGACTCAGCTCAATTTACTCATTTAATAAAATATTACTTTTTTCTCTGGTAGATTTATTCATTCTGAATTTCCTCAATCTCAAACTCAGGTCCTTTCAGAGTCTCTATAGCAGATGATTGTTAGTCAGTTTGTCTCTGACTAGGCAGGGAATCTGTCACTGCAGCATGTAGAAGCTTTACATTAAAGATATTGTGAATGCTGAGTGAGACATTCAGTCAGTAAGTATGAAATTCTATCTTTTCTAGCACAGTATATTGATTGTATTTCACATCCAGCTTCTTGCACAGATGATTAGTTCTCATGTTCTCTAAGCTCAATCAGATCTTATCTCCAGGTTGAAAGCTTGAAGCTGAGTCTCTTCATCTATTTATGTATTTCTCTTGAGATTGCTGAGCATTTATCATTTTTACTTGAGCTCACTTCAACACTTCACAAACCTTCTTCATATAATCATCTGCAAACTCAATGAGATTACATGATGTTTCAATGAGAGGTGCATCAGCTATATCAATGGAAAAGACATGGAAAAGATGTGTTAAAAAGAATGAGCTCACACCTGTTGAGGCAGCATCTCTATTATTGATAATCAGCTCTGCTAGAGAAAGTCATTCATACCAGTCATTCTGTTGAAAGCTAATGTACTTGTGTAGGTAGATTTTCAGAGTTTGATTCATTTACTCTGTAACTCCATCAGTCTCTGAGTGATAGACTGTGAAGAGTTGTCTCTTAATGTCTAATTTCTCACACATCTGAGTTCAAAACATGCTTGTGAAAGCTGACCCTTGATCTGACAATATCATCTTAGAAATGTCATGTTGAGAGATAATGTTGTGAAGAAATACTCTAGTCACTGTCTCTGCATTAGTTTTCTTAACTGCTTTTAATATAACCTCCTTGATTAGTCTGTTCATTATAATCATGATATTCATGTATTCTTTAGAGCTTGGTAAGTTCACAATAAAGTTCATGAAAAGCTCCTGTCACATGTGTTCAGGAATGAGGAGAGGCTTAAGCAGTCTCTGACATTGATCTCTTCATGCAGTGTTTGATCTGCAAAGATAACAGTTTCTGATCATTCTTCTCACATCAGCAGCATAGCCTGACCAGTAGAACTCACATCTTAGAACTTCTGCCATTTGCTCTCACCCAGAATAACTGCTAAGAGATGAGTCATAAGCCTCATGCACTAATCTGATTCAAAGAGATTTGAAGTCTGGCACTCACTTACAATCTCAAAAGAGAAGCTCTCTGTTCTCATTTAAAGAGTACTCAGAGATAAAGATCTTAATGCTGAGTTCAGAAGAAAATCTGAATCTTCTCTCATGAAGAGTTTACTTCAGACACTGCAGAATCTTGTCATTTTTGCAGGTTTCATTTCACTGAGCTTGAAGAGACATCTTAGATTTCACACTGGCAGCAGCCACTATTGATTTCATTTCAGATGTTAGTACATTAAACTTAAGTAGTTGAGCTTGTCTCTGCTTGATTCTCTCATCATCAGTGCTCTGTGGCATGTTCTGCTCTCTTCATGATAGAGTATCTGGTTCAGTATTCAACTTCTCTGACTGGTAATCAATTCTGAAGTTGAATTGATAGAGAATATTTATTCAATGTAGCTGTCTTTTATTTAGTCTGTGTGTAGTCATGAAGTATTCTAGATTCTTATGATCTGTGAGAATCTTGAATTCCTTTACACTTTGTAGCTCAGCATTCTATTTCTTTAAACACTCAATTATCACTAATAACTTCTTATCATGAATCTCATAGTTGCATTCTGCAGGTGAATACTTGCAAGAGAAGAAGGCACATGAGCATAGAATGCTCTGCTCATCATATTGTAGCAGCACTTCTTCTGAGATGTAATCTGAGAAGTTCATTTCCAATATAGTCTTACAGTCAGAGTCAAATTGAAGCAGGATTGAAGCAGAGATAAACATTGATTTTAGACACTTAAAAGCTTCCTCAGCCTTGCTCATCCACAAAAAAGGAACATTCTTGCATGTAAGAATTATCAGTGAGATCATAATCTTTGAGAAATCTCTGATAAATCATCTATAGAAATTGACAAAGTCTAAAAATCCTCATACACCTTTAAGAGTAGTAGGTGTTGCTCATTTCAAAACAGCTTTAATCTTCTCTGAATCTATTCATATATTCTTGCCTGCTTCAATGATAAATTCAAGATATTTTGTGCTGTTCATCTCAAACTCACTCTTTCTGATGTCTGCCTGCAGGCCTGTTTATTATAGACATATAAGCATCTTTTGTACATGCTCACAATGCTCCTGTAAGCTTCTTGAGGAAAATATCAAGATGTCATCTAAATAGACTGAGCAGAAGTCATTCAGATATCTATATAATGCCCAGTTGATATATTTTTGAAATGTGCTTGAAGCATTGACCAAACCAAAGGGTGTAATCAGCCACTCAAATAGCTCATATCTGGTTCTAAAGGCTGTCATCCACTCATCACCTTCTGTGATTCAAATTTTGTGAAAAGCTGCAATAATGTTCAGCTTAGTGAATTATTTAGCCTATTCAATTCACTGTAGAGTCTCACTGATTAATGATAGAGGATATCAATCCTTTTAGATGATTTTGTTAAGAGCTTAATAGTTCACACAGAATCTTAGCTCACTCTCAGACTTCTTCATGAATAGAACAGAGGTGGTCACAGAGAAGTTGCTTACTCTAATAAAATCCTTATCTAGATAATCTGTAAGAGTCTTTCACAAAGCCAGTAGTTCCTTTCAAAATATATTATATAATAAGCCCCAAGGGGGTTGTTCTGTGCTACCATCAGCCTTTTTAATCAGTTCAATCCTATGATCTCTACCTGGGCCATGAAGTGGGGGTAGAGTGTTGGTAGCTTCCTTATCAAATATGTTCAAAAACTCATAATAATATTCAGGCAGCTTTTCTCTAGGGTCAATCTTTAATTTCACTTCTAGAGCCTTTTAAATGTCAGTCAAACTGACAGTAAAAATCTCAATGTTTCATTTCTCTTGAGTGCTTGCAAGCCTAGAGAAGCTTACAGCAGAGATGAGAATCACATCAGCTTTTGCATTTGAACTAGACTTTATCTTCATGCCACTCTCTTCAAATCTCACAATTCTTTGATGAGGGATCATGGTCATCTTTTGCTGAGTCAGTCAGGGGTCATCTAGATACATATCATAACCATGTAACCCATTCACTATGTAGAGAAAGGCCTGTTCAGTTACATGACTGCCTATATCAATTTGAATGTCAGTCACTATGCTCATAGAGAGTTCCATGGAGTCTTCAAAGTCAGTCATTTTAACAGGGAGAATTTCAATGCATAGGAGCTTATGCTTATTAACATAGAATTGAGAAATAAGATCATAGACATTACATTCACTGTCTATCATTGCTCTAGTTGAAAAGGCATTATCTACTAAAGCATTGACAGTGAAGGGTTTGAATATCATCTTAAATTTAAATCTTCTTCATTGCTTTCTCATAAGCTTCTTATTTCACTCCTTTCAATGTCTTTTAGTTGGAGCTACTCTTTTCCCAAATCCTCACTCATATTCATATCATCATCATTCAGTACCAGCTCAGGGATCATCTTAGCTATTGTGGGGGTGGCAGAGTGTCTGAAAGGTTTGAACAGATAGCTTTTAATTATATGATCTTCAGCTCCACATCTCAGGCACAGGCCTTGCTCTCTTCATTGATTAACCTCTGTCTGATTTATCAATTTGATGTGGCAGGTGCTTGGGATTACAGCACCAGGAGAGAGATCTATCAGATCATTAGTGGAAGCTTGAGACCAGTTTCATCAGTCAAGAACAGCATGATGAAGTAGAGAGTGTGAATTAGATGTCATATGATCTGAAGAAGATCTGCTCTCACAATGTTTAGATCACTATCTTAAAGTCTTAAGCTCAGAGAGTTGATGATCAACTAATCTAAGCTCCCTGCAGTAATTCTCATAGAGAGATGGTTCTCTTACACTCATTATGCCTTTCCTCAGCTTCATGCTTAGAGCAGATTTTAAATACTTCTTTTTAATGTGATCATTCTATCTGTGATCATCAGCTTCCAGCAGTAGCTGATTAAATTCAGGCAGAAAGTCAAAGAGAGCTCTTCTACTCTGTCATAGATTGTTGAGCTTTTGTATAGCCTTTTTCTGTTATGCAGAATCACTAAAGAGTATGTGTGTCTGCTTCAGTAAGCTCTCTACTGTGAAGTTGATCTTGTTCTTATTATTCTCAACTCAGAGGTAAACTCAAGCTGCTGCCATTTCTTTCAGTCTTGAGTACACATATCAAGCACATTCCTCATTATTTTCTAAAGCTTTCTCATCAATCTTAAGTTTTGATTGAAGCTTTAGCTCTCACTGAGAGTAGTGCTTCAGATTAGAATCATCATACTTCTCACAGTCTGATAGCTTGGTCTTTGATCTTCTGACTGCAATAAGTGATTGCAGGTTCAATTGAGAGAGAATTGATGTTGAGATGTTCAAAGCTTGTTGTAGATTAGCTATTTCAGCTTGCTGAGCTGCTATTAAATCTCTGTTCTCACACTGAACCTGTTCCTGCTGTTGAAGAAAGGCCATTCATTGTTGTTTGAAGCTGCTGAGAGCATCCCTGCTCATTGCTTCATGTTAATTCATTTGTTGTACAAGTCTATCACTTTATCTCATTTGACTAGATGTTTTCAATGTTGCTCATTCATTTGTTAGCATGATTGCTAACCCAGTCTATTCATATACTAGTGCTATCACTGAACTTCATGATGCAAGATTTAAGGCTTTTAATAGTCTATCATATGTCAGCACATTTGCTGAGCTTCATGATATAGAATTAAGACTCCCAGTGGCCTATCAATGAAAGGAGTGAAGCAATTCATAATGTAAAGAGTTAAGCTCTAAGAACTAGAGGCTAGTCCTCCTATATAACAAGGATGAATTACTTGAGAAAGGGAAGAAAAGAATGAGATGAGAACTCAAGCTTAAGCAAGCTCGCATAGCATAATCATGTGCGCACATGCGAATGATGGCTAAGCTGAGTCAGCCAGCCAGAGCAAATCTAGGGGTTCAACCCCTTATAATTTAAAACTTTAAAAAAAGAGGTGCAAAGAATTACAGCTTCAACTTCAATTGAAGAAGCTCTGTGCTCAGAATGACAGAATCATTATATCTACAAATTTGCTGATGGGTCAATCATCAGTATGAGATCTGAACTTGAGATCTCAAATGCAATATAATCTTTATGACCTGGATAGCTGCATTAGCAAGGTGATCAGCCAGTTCAAACAGAATACTAAGTATGTCATTAAGCTGAATGCTCTAATTAAATCTTTGAATTACCTCTCCTGATATGCAAATATAAAGGCTAAGCTAATTGATGCTTAATACTAAGTTATATTAGAGGATAAGCAAGTCAAAAGCCCTGATGAGAACTCTGAATAAGCTTCTTTTTGAGAGGTCAAAAATCATTGGCTTTACATATTTATTTCAAACATGTTAGCAGCCAGCATTAGATCTTGTTTTAATAAATATGATAAGAGCAGAATTACTTATTTTTTTTAACATACAGTTGAGAAGGTGTTATTTATCCTGAGAACACAGCTCTGCAAGGAAGCAGTCCTGGTATTTACATTAATGAGTGATGTTCAAGTTATCAATGTATATACATTTTTCAATAAATTCAATAATATTATTATGAAATTAGAAATACTTGATATTTTACTTTTAAATAACATGGTATTTCACATGTTCTATTCTGTACTTCTTAATATATGGTGAAACTATGTGTAAAAAAAAAATTGAAGAGGTACAAGAGTTCAAATCAAAGTCTGTCACATTGGATGTTCATTTAATTATGGAGGAAATATACTCTCAATTAAACTTCTCCAAAGAGGTCAAGAAGGCTGCTCAAAAAGCTAATTCTTCAGCCAATATGACTTAAGCTGAAAATGCAACTGTAGGTTTCAATAATAGTAGTAATATTCAAAATAATTTAGCCTGTGGGGACTAACCCAGGGGACATGAAGACTATTGAATGAGTGGATATTCAAATTCTGACCTCTTAATCTACCTGGAATATAAGTATTGTCATGATGAGCTCTGCTGAGCAGTCAATTCAGATAGCACTCTTGAAGAATGAAGGACTGTCAATACAGCAAGAATAGAGAAATATAATAATAAAAAGAGTAGTGAGGACAAAAAGACCCTGTCAACTGCAAATGACAGCTCTGAGATATTTCAAATGGCAAATCTAGTACAGGTCATTGAGGTGTCTATGTACTCTGTCAAATTAATTGCCAATCTATTTATCATATGGGATAGTGAGGCTAGATGTCATATTGTATGTGATCAATTATGATTTTCTCAAATAATGGAAGTTAGCAGCCCTATGATTCAAGTAGCTAATAAGGCTATTTTAAAGGTTCAAGGAATTGAGATTACCTCTATCCCAGTTGGGGAAAGATTAATTGAATTCAATCATATCTATTTAGTGCCAGGCTTATCTGCCAACCTCATATCTACTGGCCTATTGAAGTGCCAGGGCTATATTCACTATGATCTGCAGGTCCACACTGGAAATTACTTTGAGATAATAGCATCTACAGGAAATGACATATTCTATGCAAATTTGAATTCCAATAATATATATGTTCTATCTGACACCTCTTCTATGTTTAAAGGTATTATGAATGATCTGGAGGTTGAATCACTGGCATACTTAATAGTTTTGAAGCTCAAGATGATTTTAACAGATTATGATCTGAATATTGCATCACTGAGTCTTTTCAATTATGATGATGTGAAGCAGTTAATTAATCTGAAGGATCTGAATACTGATATTTTCATTATATTCTTATCAATCTAACTATCTGCCATTATACTGAAGTAGCTATCAATTGACAAATAATACTGATAATTGAGTTATATTGATGAGAAGAATTTAATTAAAATATCACAGGAGCTCTGTTTTGAAATCATCATCATTGACTCAAAGAAGCTCTCATTTTGCACCACATATATTAAAGCTAAGCATAAACATGCAAGTTATAAAAATGCTTCACTACACTATGCCATCTGCAAAGGTCTTAAGATCTGAGTAAACCTATTTGAAGGTGGAAAAATGCTTAGTAATGAAGAAGATACATCATCTTATACAGATAAGAAGCTTGTGATGATGATCACTGATGATGCCACATGAATGTAGTAAACATTTCTATTGAAGTGCTGCAATAAGACTCTTAAATATATATGAATCTTCAATCAATTTATGAAGAATCTACTTAATTATAATATTATGATTATTCACTCTGACTATGATGAGTTAAATATAAACACTGCAACTACTTATATGATGAGTGAGAGTATTAAATGAGAATCAATCTCACCTCACACTTCACAGCAAGATGATATATTCAAACATTCTGTTGACTTAATTATTAAAAAAGCTTTAACATTATTAATAAATTCCTTCTCCTCTCTCCAGATATGAGGTGAGGTAGTAATTGTGATAACTGAAATGCTTAACTTTATGTCAACATTAATCAAGCTCTATAATGGTGTAGAGAATCTGGATTCAAAGTCAGTTATCTCATATGAAGCTTGACTCAAGGCCCTGCTCTCTGCACACAGGATTTATTGATGAGAGTGAAGAGTTATTTAAAAATAGTGCCTAAGTCAAATATGAAGATGGCTTCATGATCACAGGAGCTTATATTTACAGGCTATGATGACTTTACTAATTATAGATTAGTTGATCCTTCTAATGATCATCTTTATATATCAAAAGATGTGATATTTCAAGAAGATCTTCATTTGGCAGATTCTCTAACTCTGTCTAAGCAAGGTGTCAAGAACCTGTCTTCCATCACCTGTGTGACTGCAGTGGTGATTTCTTTCACTCAATATAATTTATCAACAGATGATTTTATGATGAACAGGAAGTTTCTATCTGCTTCTTCAGTATTTTTACACTCTATAAATAATTGATAAATAGACTATGAGATTACTATGTAGATTCTGACATTTTTGATGTGAAACACTACTACTCTCTTAGAGTCTGCTTTAGAGATGAAGGATTCTTCAATGCTCACTGAGAATATTACTTCAGTAAGAGAGGCCTCAGTGAGAAATTTCACTGATAATTTGACTGATGTCTTTGCAGACTCTGAGATCACTGACTTATCAGTTTCAAAGAATCTCACCCAGGCTCAAATATCTGCAGATTGAAAATATTACTTTTATATCTATATTAAAAAGATTAACTGCCTTAAGCAGATTGATGCATGGTAGCTAGTTAAAAAAATCTCAGATATGATGATTCTACATAGTTAATGAGTATTTAACAAAAAGATTAATAATACAGGTAGAATTGAATGATATAAAACTCACTGAGTAGTCTGCAGTAATTATTAAGAAAAGAATATCAACTATTTAAAGATATTCACATCAGTTGTATCAGCCTCTATCTTCTGAGCATTTATGATAATCTCAGTATTCTGAGAATAATATGTTTTGCAGATTGACATTTTTACAGCATTCTTAAATGCCCAGCTTCTCACCAATAAATATATATATATACATCAACTTGCCAGGTTCTGTGAGGGATGTGATGATCTGATATGTGAATTGATGCAGAGACTATATGATCTGAAGCAAGCAGCATTATTATGATATGAGAAGCTGTGAAAAATGCTATTAGAAATAGACTTTCATGTCAGTTCTCATGATGCTAGTTTTTTTTATAAATGATATTCACAAGGTCTATATAACTATCTACATAGATGATATTCACCTATATAGTCTGAATATATCAGATATTAAATAGATAAAAGTTCAGATCACCACTAATTATGAGATCAAGGATGTAAATAAATCAAACTGGTATTTGAGTATAAAGATTGATCTGGATGCTGAATCATTATCACTATCCCAGTCACTGTTCATAAAGAACCTGCTTGAGAAATTCTCAATAAATGACTATCACTTAATATCCTTCTTTATAAAGGAAAATATTGATTTTATAAGTGATAACAAAGAACTGATTGCTTATACAGTAGAATTTATATTATATTTCTATTAATCAGAGGTTAGCTCTCTGCAATATCTTGCTGTCAATACACACTCTGATATAAGTTTCACTGCTGACTTTCTAGAAAAATTTAGCTCTCATGCTATCTCTAAGAATTGAGTGGCATTCAAGTGAATTCTTAAATATCTACAAAACATACCTGATATAGGTATATTCTACTAAAAAGATGCAGATAGAGAACCTATGATGTTCACTGATGCTGATTGGGCAAGCTGTGATCCAGGTTCTCACTCCACCACTAAATATGTCATTTATATGACAGGAGGTCTCATTGCTTAACAAAGCAGCAAGTAGATAGGCATGTCAAAATCATCTACTGAGGCTGAATATATCACATTCTCAGAGGCTGCCTATGAGCTTGTCTGCCTTCAAAAATTGCTGAAGGATACTGACTTTATGCTATCTCAGCTCAATAATCTTAATGATAATAATAACCTGATCAAATTACCAGCTAATAAGCTAGTATATATGATTCAGGTGGATAATAAATTAGTGATTGAACTGATCAAAAGTGAGGCTATTCTGCGTTAATCTAAGCATATAGAGGTCCACTTCTATACTCTTTGAGATCTTGTCTGCAAGAATGAGATCTCAATTGATTACATCCCATCCGCTGAGAATGCAGCAGACAGGCTGACTAAGCTGCTTGAAGCAACTAAATACACTCTATGACAGCAGATATTAGAAGATACAGTAAGCAGGCAGAAATGATTATATGAAGAAAATGACTGATTTTTCAATAATATAGGTTTTTCAGTCAAATTATGTACTGATACCTAGCTACGTCTGTTTTTTGTATATAATCTTGTATACAGTTACGTTGATGATTGAGAATGTCAGACCTATTTGCCTTCTATAATCCACACTATATATAACTTCCGTGTAGCTAATGATTACTTCATAATCAATCAAGCAATCTATCCTTCACAGTTCTAATATCTTATTTAATTATTTTGATAGAAAGTTATTTATAGCTTTTTATAACTTATCAGAGAAGAATATTAAAAGAATTTTCTTATTATATAATAATTTTAATCTATAGTTATTATTAACTCTTTCAATAATTTTAAAAAAGTTTTTATTTTACTTTATAAGGTTTTTGCTGAGATGTTGAATTCTGTAGTTTTTGAGTGACAAAAAGATATTATCTTTTATTTCAAAGTTTGACTTTCAGTAGTTTTTGTTGATATATAATTTCATGATCTCTTATATCTTTTTTACATTATCAGATGCTAGCTTTCAGATTTTTTTTATTTGAATAATATACTGTTGAGTATCTTTTTTTAAGCTTTTTTTTTTATAAATAATATTCTTAGTAGTAACTTTCAATCAAAGAATATTTGAGATTTATATCTATAAATAGTTAAAAAAAGTATTATTTCAGTTGTTTTAATAGTAGTTTATATATTAATAAAGCTTGATTATTAAATATTGATTGATAATCTCAGTCTGATTATCTATTTATATATAATGAGCTGATGAAAGCTTCAGCTTAACTCTCAATTATCTAATAAATTTATTTCAGAAGTCTGAGATAAATTGTAATTCTTAGTCTAATATAATTAAATCGAATACTTCATAATATCTATAGTAGTACTCTAAGAATAGTCTTATCAGTTCTTTAATATCAGTTTTTATTATAATAAAAATAGATATAAGTTTTTTGCTCAGTTAATATATAATCATTAATATCATATCATGATTTCTTTTTGTCATAGAATTATTTATAAAGTTTATTAATATATGCTACTAGATTTTACTAGAGATTGATAGCAGCTTCAGCAGCTTTAAGATTTTATCATAAGAGATTTTTATTCATTAGCACATCAGATAATTATTCATATATTGATTAATATTTTTGATTCAATTACTTCAGTAGTATTTTACCCTCACTAATAAGTATAGCTTTTTTTTCTCAAAATATATTATTAATAACTATTCATAAATTTTTTTTAAAAGGCACATCTAAAGAATAGAATTTTTCTCAATTGATATCACTAAATACTCTTCAAAATATAAAAGTTTATTTATCAACTCTTAGAACTATTTTTTCTATTATACTTTTTTATATTATAATTTTAGTAATCTCATCTCTCTGTTTCTCATCTTGACTTTATCAAGAATATATATTTCTATGTTTAAAGTTTTAACCTCAATAAATTTCTTAATAATTTTTAAGTTTAATTTCTTTGATTTGAGAAATAATTATATTTAAATACTTTTATCATCTCTCTAAATCTTTAGCTGATTTAGTATATCTACTAGTGTATTCTAACACTCAAATCAATACTGAATTAGAAAGTAAAATCAGAAGAAAAACTCTATTTAATATATTTATCAAACATTGAAATTCTTAGTTGTTATAAAGTATTCAAAAGTTTAATAATCTATTAAAATCTTAAATCTCTTTATTCTTTGAAGATCTTTCAGCTTAGCATATCATTCTATTAATACTTTTACAATTATCAGCATCTTTTTATTATAAATTTTATAATTTCTATCTACTTTATTTATAGAAGTTAAATAGAAAATAATTGAATATTATTACTCATTTTTATATAGCTGAAATAGAACATCAGCTATAATATTATCTGAAATATTTATCTTTACACAAGTCTTTTAATTTAAATTATAATGACAGAGTACTAAAACTTCAAACAGAACTCTCTTCATCTGATAAAAGATATATTAATAGATTTTATTTTATTTAAAAGATTAATTCTTTTGAATAAACTTAAATAGTAACTTTATAATTCAAATATATTTCTTGATAAAGTATTAATAAAAGTTATAGAATTTCAAAAATAATTAAATTCTCTTAACTGTACTAGATACTGCTTATCATACTATCACTATAATCTTTTCAGTGTCAATCTTGACCTTTTAATTAGTGATAATAAATTTTAAGTACTTTATATATTGAAAATGAAACTCACATTTTGAGATACTTATTTATAATTTAATTTCTTATAATCTAGTCAATATTTTCTTAATATATTTCTTATATTCTTTTAAGATTTTATTATAGATCAGCAGACTATTTACAAAAGAAGTTATATACTGATTTAAGTAGTTAAAAAAGATAGTATTTATAAAGTATTGAAAGATTATCAGATCATTACTTAGATTGAAAAGTATGATTCTATATTTATAGTTCTTATAATATATTCTAAAGGCTATTAAATTCTCAGTCTCAAAATGTATATATATTCAATGAAAGTATTAATGAATATTCAATTTAATAAAGAATTTAGCTTTATTTAATCACTTTATAAGCTTATCAACTAGTGAAATCAAATATTAGTTCTTCTTTAATATCATATTAAGTAAGTGATAATTCATATAAAATCTCAAATTATCTATTATATAAGCTATAAAAATTAAAAATATGAAAAGGAAAAGTCATTGATAAAATAAAATTCTTCTCTAGATTAGTCTTAAGATATTATTTGACTGTCTCAAGCTTCTTCAAGCTTATTTATTATAATGATGTATGACTAATATAAGGGGTTGAACCCCTAGATTTGCTCTGGCTGGCTGACTCAGCCAAGCCATTGTTTGCTCTGACTGGCTGACTCAGCCTAGCCATTGTTCGCATGTGCACACATGATCATGCTACGCGAGCTTGCTTAAGCTTGAGTTCTCATTTCATTCTTTTCTTCCCTTTCTCAAGCAATTTGTCCTTGTTATATAGGAGGACTAGCCTCTAGTTCTTAGAGCTTAACCCTTTACATTATGAATTGCTTCACTTCTTTCATTGATAGGTCACTGAGAGTCTTAATTCTGTATCATGAAGCTCAGCAAACATACTGACATATGATAGACTATTGAGAGTCTTAAATCCTGTATCATGAAGTTCAGTGATAGCACTGGTATATGAATAGACTGGGTTAGCAATCATGCTAACAAACAAATGAGCAACATTGAAAACATCTAGTCAAATGAGATAAAGCAGCAGACTTGTACAATAAATGAATCAACACAAAGCAATAAGCAGAGACACTCTCAGCAGCTTTGAACAACAATTGATGGTCTTTCTCCAACAGCAGAAACAGGTCCAGTGTGAGAACAGGGATTTAATAGCAGCTCAGCAAGCTGAAATAGCTAATCTATGACAAGCTTTAAATATCTCAACATCAATTCTCTCTCAATCAAATCTGCAATCACTCATTGCAGTCAGAAGATCAAAGATCAAGCTACTGGACTGTGAGAAGTATGATGATTCTAATCTGAAGCACTACTCTCAGTGAGAGCTAAAGCTTCAATCAAAACTTAAGATTGATGGGAAAGCTTTAGGTAATAATGAGAAATGTACTTGGTATGTGTACTCAAGACTGAAAGGAATGACAGCAGCTTGAGTTTACCTCTGAGTTGAGAATAATAAGAACAAGATCAACTTCACAGTAGAGAGCTTACTGAAGCAGACATGCATGCTCTTTAGTGATTCTGCATGACAGAAAAAGACTATGCAAAAGCTCAACAATCTACAACAGAGTAGAAGAGCTCTCTTTAATTTTCTGTCTGAATTTAATCAGCTACTGCTGGAAGTTGATGGTCACAGATGAAATGATCATATTAAAAAAAAGTATTTGAAATTCACTCTAAGCATGGAGCTGAGGGAAGGTATAGTGGGTGTAAGAGAACTGTCTCTCTATGAGAATTATTGCAAGGAGCTTAGATTAGTTGATCATCAACTCTTTGAGCTTAAGACTTTAAGATAGTAGTCTAAATGTCATGAGGGCAGATCTTCTTCAGATTATATGACATCTAATCCACACTCTCTACTTCATCATGCTGTTCTTGATCAATAAAATTGATCTCAAGCTTCTGCTGATGATCTGATGAATCTCTCTTCTGATGCTGTGATCCCAAGCACTCATCACATCAAATTGATAAATCAGACAGAGGTTAATTGATGAAGAGAGCAAGGCCTGTGCCTGAGATGCAGAGCTGGAGGTTATATGATTAAAAGCTATCTGTTCAAACCTCTTAGATGCTCTGCCACCTCTATGATAGCTAAGGTGATTCCTGAGCCAGTACTGAACAACAATGATGTGGATATGAGTGAGGATTTGAGAAAAGAGTAGCTCCAATCAAAAGACACTGAAAGGAGCAAAATAAGAAGCTTATGAGAAAGCAATGAAGAAGATTTAAATTTAAGATGATATTCAAACCCTTCACTGTCAATGCTTTAGTAGATAATGCCTTTTCAACTAGAGCAATGATAGACAGTGAATGTAATGTCTATGATCTTATTTCTCAATTCTATGTTAACAAGCATAAGCTCCTGTGCATTGAAATTCTCCCTGTTAAAATGACTGACTTTGAAGACTTCATGGAACTCTCTATGAGCATAGTGACTGACATTCAAATTGATATAGGTAGTCATGTAACTGAACAGGCCTTTCTCTACATGGTGAATGGATTATGTGGTCATGATATGTATCTAGATGACCCCTGGCTGACTCAGCAAAAGGTGACTATGATCCCTCATCAAAGAATTGTGAGATTTGAAGAGAGTGGCATAGAGATAAAGTCTAGTTCAAATGCAAAAGCTGATGTAATTCTCATCTCTGCTGTAAGCTTCTCTAGGCTTGCAAGCACTCAAGAGAAGTGAAACATTGAGATCTTCACTGTCAGTTTGACTGACATTCAAAAGATTCTAGAAGTGAAATCAAAGATTGACCCTAGAGAAAAGCTGTCTGAACATTATCATGAGTTTTTGAATATATTTGATAAGAAAGCTGCCAACACTCTACCCCTACTTCATGGCCCAGGTAGAGATCATGAGATTGAACTGATTAAAAAGGCTGATAATAGTGTGGAACAACCCCCTTGAGACTCATTATATAATATGTCTTGAGAGGAACTACTGACTTTATGAAAGACTCTTACAGATTATCTAGATAAGGATTTTATTAGAGTAAGCAACTTCTCTGTGGCCACCTCTGTTCTATTTATGAAGAAGTCTGAGGGTGAGCTAAGATTCTGTGTGAACTATTAAGCTATTAACAAAATCATCTGAAAGGATTGATATCCTCTATCATTAATCAGTGAGACTTTACAGTGAATTGAATAGGCTAAATAATTCACTAAGCTGAACATTATTACAGCTTTTCACAAGATTTGAATCACAGAAGGTGATGAGTGGATGACAGCCTTTAGAACCAGATATGAGCTATTTGAGTGGCTGATTACACTCTTTGGTTTGGTCAATGCTTTAAGCACATTTCAAAAATATATCAACTGGGCATTATATAGATATCTGAATGACTTCTGCTCAGTCTATTTAGATGACATCTTGATATTTTCCTCAAGAAGCTTACAGGAGCATTGTGAGCATGTACAAAAGATGCTTATGTGTCTATAAGAAGCAGGCCTGCAGGCAGACATCAGAAAGAGTGAGTTTGAGATGAACAGCACAAAATATCTTGAATTCATCATTGAAGCAGGCAAGAATATATGAATAGATTCAGAGAAGATTAAAGCTGTTTTGAAATGAGCAACACCTACTACTCTTAAAGATGTATGAGGATTTTTAGACTTTGTCAATTTCTATAGATGATTTATCAGAGATTTCTCAAAGATTATGATCTCACTGACAATTCTTACATGCAAGAATGTTCCTTTTTTATAGATAAGCAAGGCTGAGGAAGCTTTTAAGTATCTAAAATCAATGTTTATCTCTGCTTTAATCCTGCTTCAATTTGACTCTGACTGTAAGACTATATTAGAAACAGATTTCTCAGATTATGCCTCAGAAGAAGTGCTGCTACAATATGATGAGCAGAGCATTCTACACTCATGTGCCTTCTTCTCTCACAAGCATTCACCTGTAAAATGCAACTATGAGATTCATGATAAGGAGTTATTAGCAATAATTGAGTATTTAAAGAAATGAGATACTGAGCTATGAAGTGTAAAGGAATTCAAGATCTTCACAGATCATAAGAATCTAGAATACTTCATGACTACATGCAGACTAAATAAAAAACAGCTATGTTGAATGAATATTCTCTATCAATTCAACTCCAGAATTGATTACTGACCAGGGAAGTTGAACACTGAATCAGACACTCCATCACAAAGAGAGCAGAATATGTCATAGAGCACTAATGATGAGAGGATCAAGCAGAGACAAGCTCAACTACTTAAATTTAATGTACTGACATCTGAAATGAAATCAAGAGTGGTCACTGCCAGTGTAAAACCTGAGATGTATCTTCAAGCTCAGTGAAATAAGACTCACAAAAATGACAAAATTCTGCAGTGTCTGGAGCAGACTCTTCATGAGAGAAGATTCAGATTTCCTTCTGAACTCAGCATTAAGGCCTATGTCTCTGAGTGCTATTTAAATGAGAATGAGAAGCTTCTCTTTCAAGATTGTAAGTGGGTGCCAGACTTTAAACCTCTTCAAACCAGGCTAGTGCATGAGGCTCATGACTCATCTCTTACCAATCATCTCAGGTGAGAGCAAACAGTAGGAGTTCTAAGATGTGAGTTCTACTGGCCAAGCTATGCCATCAATGTGAGAAGAATGATCAGGAACTGCTATCTTTGCAGATTAAACATCACATGAAGAGATTGACATCAGGAACTGCTTAAGCCTCTCCTCATTCCTGAACACATATGGCAAGAGCTTTTTATGAACTTTATTATGAACTTACTGAGCTCTAAAGAATATATGAACATCATGATTATAATGAACAGACTGATCAATAGAGTTATATTAAAAGCAGTTAAGAAAACTAATGCAGAGACAATAACTAGAGTGTTCCTTCACAACATCATCTCTCAACATGGTATCTCTAAGATGATAGTGTCAGATTGAGGGTCAGCTTTTACAAGCATGTTTTGAACTTGAGTGTGTGAGAAATTAAGCATTAAGAGATGACTTTTCACAGTCTATCACTTAGAGACTGATGAAGCTATAGAGCAAATGAATCAGATTCTGAAAATCTATCTACACAAGTATAATAGCTTCAACAGAATGACTGACATGAATGACTCCCTCTAGCAGAGCTGATCATCAATAATAGAGATGCTGCCTCAACAGATGTGAGCTCATTCTTTTTAACACATCTTTTCTATGTCTCCTTCATTGATATAGCTGATGCACCCCTCATTGAAATATCACATAATCTCATTGAGTTTGTGAATGATTATATGAGGAAGGTTCATGAAGTGTTGAAGTGAGCTCAAGTAAAAATGACAGATGCTCAGCAATCTCAAGAGAAATATGTGAATAGATGAAGAGACTTAGCTTCAAGCTTTCAATCTAAAGATAAAGTCTGGTTAAGCTTAGAGAACATGAGAATTAATTGTCTGTGCAAGAAGCTGAATGTGAAATACAATCAATATACTGTGCTAGAAAAGATAGAATCTTATACTTACTGACTGAATGTCTTATCTGACATTCATAATATCTTTAATGTAAAGCTTCTACATGCTGTGATGACAGATTCCCTGCCTAGTCAAAGGCAAACTGACTGGCAGTCACTCACTATAGAGACTCTGAAAGGACCTGAGTTTGAGATTGAGGAAATTCAGAGTGAATGAATCTACCAGAGGAAAAAGTAATACCTTGTTAAATGAATAGATTGAGCTGAGTCTACATGGAATGACATGAGTCTTCTACAAGAAGTGAAGGTCTTGAACACTTGGGAGGCCTCTCAGCAAGCAAATTAGGTATAAAGAGAGCTTTAAATAGTTGTAAAGGCCTGCAACAAAGAGGGAGAAGAAGAGTATTATAAGGAATTGAACCTCTAGATTTGCTCTGGCTGGCTGACACAGCCTATGCCATTGTTTGCTCTGACTGGCTGACTCAGCCTAGTCATCATTCACATATGTGCATGTGATTGTACTACATGAGCTTGCTTAAGCTTGAGTTCTTATCTCATTCTTTTCTTCCCTTTCTCAAGCAATTCATCCTTGTTATATAGGAGGACTAGCCTCTAGTTCTTAGAGCTTAACCCTTTACATAAATTAATCTTTTAACATTTAAGATTTAATCTCCTCAGTTGCAATTCTTCAGAGTCAGTTGCTGGTGACAGGTTAGAAGTCATCACAGACATCTCCATCTCATCTTCTGAAGAAGTCAAATTGACATATTCAGCACAATGTAGATAGACCAGTCTCACTGTGATAGAGGCTGTAATCAGCTCAGCTTGCTAATCAGATATTTTGAAGAATTCAATATTAAAATTTTTGAATACTTCTGAGGAGGTCAGTGAGCTCAGAGCTCTCTGATCATTTTTAGATCAGTCAGATTGACTGAATTGACTTGATCATAATCATGAGTGAGTTATTATACATTTTATCATGTTATATTAATCTTCTTTATAATAAAGTAATCTTATTTAATGAGATTCTTGCCTATAAGCTTGATTGAGTAGATTGACATGTTCTTGTGCAATCAGTTGCTGAAAAATTAGTGAGTTGCAGATTTTTCTTTCACCTGCTAAGTGCTACCGCGCCTCTATCACTAGCAAGCTTCACCTGTAGCCGAAAGGTAAGGTTAAGCTGAACGGGAGTGCCGTAAGCTTGATAACTAGGACAGGGGGTAGTGTCACTATCACAAGTAGTAAGGACATCAATTAGAGGATTCTTATAATCAACAATTGCTACAGCTAAGGGGTTAGATGTATATAGAGCTTGGGTGAGATGGGCACCTGAGAGGGTGTAGAGTTAGGTAGTCAAAGCTATGACAAGTATAGAAGTAGGGATGTATCAGATAAACACAGACACAATGTGAGTAGAATGAAGTAGAGATTGATAGATGAATGAAGAATATAAAATTGATCATGATCAAGAAGATAGGCCTCTTGATCCTAGAGGTAATGAGTGTATTTATATACATGATGGAAACCTATTGATAGATCTGATAGCTTATGATATATAGTCATACCAGCCTACCAATCTACCACCTGGTAGACTTGGTAACATCTGATAGATAGTCATACCAATCTATCAATCTATCAATCACATGATCATCTTTTTAGATTAGTTCTGAAACTCAGAGTTATTTCATCTGAAACTCTAGTTCCTTTATCCTCTGCAATTCTTATTTAATGATCCCTGGAAATCTCCTGTTGATTCACAACACTAAGCAAACAGATTGAACATAGAAAAAAAAATAATAATATAAAAGTGCATCAAATTAATCAATTGACATAAAGTAAGATAATATTATATTGAATGAAGTGAGCAGTGATTAATATACACTATATTTGATAAAAATTCTCTGAATTGATAGTTATTTGCGCAAAATGAGTCTCATAACCTGTGAAGGATAGATTGCTTGATTGATTATATAGTGATTGCTAGCTACATAAAAGTTATATACAGTGCAAATTATATAAAAAGGCAAATAGACCTGATAAATATAGTATCAATGATATACTATGATATAGAGAATTGAATAATTATAGCTAATAAGTGAATATACTATAATATCTAATTTGTTTAAATTATTAATTGTAATGAATAACTCATTAAATAAGTATAACTTATAAAAAATAGAAATAAAGACTATGTTAAATCAGAAGTAATTATTCTAACTTCAGATAAATATATAAAAAATTATATAAAAAATTAGAGCTATATAACTATATCAATATAATATTATACTAGGTTTATAACTATAATAGCTATGATGTTAAGACTTTTTATATCAGATTCTTATTCTCATATTATTTACTAAAAATTTTATGAAGAATTATTATCTTCTAGTAAATCAGTATCTTTTCAGTATTTAGTACTTTAAAATCAAAACTTTAGAATCAGTATTTCTTAAAAATTAGTACTTTAAAATAAGTATTTTTTGAAGAATAGAATTAATATTTCAAAAAAATGAAATAACTATATTATTAATTTCTCATTTGATAAAAAATTATAGATAAAATTTATTAAAATTTATTTATATATATATTTTATTTATTATTATTTTATTTCTTCATAATATTTATAATATCTACACTTTTATTCTCTTATGATATTAGTTATAGTACTTTTTATATATTTTTTTAATATTTAGTTCATTCACTTTAAATGTTTTTATAATAAGAGTTAAAATATAAAAGATATAAGATAATAATATTTAAAATAACTAATTAATCTATATAATAATTATATAGATATATATAAATTTGGTTATAAATAAAAAAATTTAATTATAATAATAATAAATAAAAATCTAAAATATATAAATAATAATACTTTTAATAAATTTTAATTAAAAGAAGTTAAATATTAAATTTTATAATTTAAAATAAATAAATATCTAAATATAAAAAGATATTTTAAAATTGAAAAAAATTAATTTTTAAAAGTAAAGTAGAATAAATTAATTTTAATTTATATTATAAATAATTATATTATAATATTTTTATTAAAGTTATAAATATTTAATAATTTAATATTATATTTTTTTTATTTTTTTATTTAATTATATAATTAATTAATAAAATTAATAAAATTATAAAATTAAAAATTAAAAATAATATTTAAAATATTTAAAATAATTTATAATTTTATATATTTAATTAATTATATAAATATATAAAATTTTAGTTTATTTTTATAATATTTTATAAAATAACTTATTTACTTTTTTTTTATAAATTTTTTAATATTTTTTTAAAAATTTTAAATAATTTAATATATAAAAGTAAAACTATAAATTGTAAATTTTTTTTATATTAAAAGATAATTTTATTATATATAAGTTGAATATTTTTTAATAATAATATAATAATTTTTGATCTTTTGCACTTTCAAATCTTCAATTGCAAGTTTAATTAAATTCTCATTTGACATGAGAGATCAGGTGAAAAGTTGAAGAATTTAACTATATTGAATGATTTTGTTGAATGACTGGTCATATTATACAGTGGATATTAGAGCACGTGAGTGATGGGTCCAGGAGAAAAAACACATCCAGAAGCATCTCCGACCAAAGGTAGTTTAACTCGGATAGTTAAATATTAAAAAAATAAAACGTGTTCTAGAGAATTTCAAATTGCCGGACGCCCAATACTGTTTACCAATCAAATGAAAACGCTCTTTCAAACTCCGATTCAACCAGAACAACGGCCTATCCATGAATAAATATCCAGTTCATATCAACAAAAGATGAGGGGGGAAAATTTGAAATGAATGTGATCATTCCACCTATTCCATCTTTAGAATGCCTCTCTTTTCAATTGTGCTCTTGACCATCTGTGCATTTCTCTCCAATCCCTCCCTTCTCTGCACATCCCTCTCATCTTCACCTAAGGTATTCAACTTCCCAAAGAGCCATGTCTCTTTCATCATGTGTGTTAATGAGAGGATATCTTCAGCTGCGCGGATCTATTCAATGACAAATAGTAATAGTTAGCATTGAGCCCTTTTGCAGTTGTGAGGGTTTGGGAATGAATGTTGGTATGCTCCAGAAATAGACAGAGATGATAATCAACATCAGGGCCACAGACTAGAGCAGTAGATTCAACGTCTAGCTGATATGTTTCTATGGCTGTGGATGTGTAGTTTGGATTCTCAACCTGTTGTGCACATTCATGCAATTAGTATTCCTGAAACTTGTAAGAGCCATCTCACCCTGCGCACAAAGGATATGCATCTATGGGCATAGTAAATAATTAGCTCACCGTCGCAGTCGCCATGATATTCTCGAATCGCTGCAGGAGCTGTGCGATGTTGGTGTTTATGAGAGCTATTCATGTTGAGTGATAGATTTAGCATGTACCTGCGTCATAATCACCCTAGTGCGTTCGCTGAAATCGGGAGGAAACACGAGGAAATAGACATCAGGGGAGAAGGGGACTGACTCTTACCTTGCAAAGCTCGGGATGTGGGCTGCTGGGGATCCATTGTAGTTGGAAATTTGGTCAAATGCAATACAGAGTAACATACAGTGATTGTTTGATGATTGATCACTAGTTAAGTTCTTTAACTATGTAAGACTTTTTGAATATTTTTCAAGTAGAAACGAACTTTTAGGGGCCTTGACGGCCGAAAGTGGGAGCAGGTATTCGAGCTGTTTTCGGCGCCCCTGCACCGCGGATTCACACTCTCGCTAGTCAACACTAAACCAAATCTGGAAGTCTTCGGTCGCCGCTTTTTTTTTTCATCATTCGCTCTTGGGTCATGTTCAGGCCCCTCTCCATCTGCTCGCGCGACAGCTCCCCAACCGCTCACCCTTGGACCCTTCTTCACCCAGTCACTCATCCAGCCAGCCATTCACCCAGTTGAGCGCACCGTTTCTGGCTCTCAACCCTCCAAATATGGCGGCCATCTGGATAGTCCTGGCCTCCCCACCCTATAAATACCATCGGCTCTACCGGCAGCTGTTGACATTTTCTCAAATTATACACATGTTTCTCTGTCTCCTGTCCGCTCTGTTTGCACATTCCTCCTGCAGACAGCTGGTCCACTCTGAATCCCTCCCCCCCCCCGGGGGCGGCCCAGAATCTCTGTCTTCTCTGCCTACGTATCAGCGACAGCCTCAGGCGCGTTGAAACGGTATGACGATTTGAAGACCCAAAGTGCCAAAGGCTGCCAGATCGTTCACAGCAGGTTGACAGCACTCCTTCAGAAAGCTGAACTACAGAGCCATCTTGGAACAACATGAGGCTGCTGATCACACACGCAGAGTTTACTCTGCAAATGCTGAGAAAAGCAGAGAGACAGTCCAGTGGAAGCTCCAGCGGTGAGTGGTGATCTGTGTGATGGCGTAGAACAGGATTACGTCCAACCTTCTCGACAGCATAATCGCCACAGGCCGAGGCGATTAGTAATCATACAGGCTGAGGCGATCGGTCATCATACTGGCCAAGGTGATTGGTAAACAACAATTGCCTAGGCAACGGCAAACAACCCCACAATTACCCTGTGTATGAATAACATATAAATGTGGCAATTACATGGCAACAGCACTAGAGAAAAAGGGCTATATAAACAAAGCCTTCTCTGAACCCATCTTTTAGAAATTATCTTAGTATTCACTCAGATAGCTTATTTAGTTGACAATTAAACACCAGTTCATCTGCATCTAGCTGAAGCTATGATATAATACTAAGATCATCTACTTTTCTTACTCTTTTTAAAATAAGTTTTTAGGTGAAAAATCTCTGAAAATTTTTATCTGCTTTTGTTGTGAGATCTCTGAGAAAACTATTAAAATGTCAAAAGCAATTAGAGAATCTGACAGTTTATAAAAATCAAACTGAGATATGATGACTTTGATTGAGAAGAATATAAGATCAAAGAATTTCATATTTAAGAATTAATTTCTTGAGATAATTGAAGAAGACTTAAAGTAAATATATCAAGAAATTACTGATCTTATAAATGAGACAAGAAGTATTTTAGAAAGGGTTAGAGCAGAATGAGATGAGTAGAGAAAGCAAGTGAATGAACTTGATCAGCAAGTGAACAGTATGATAGAGAAATGAAATGCTTTACAGCAGATGATGAACTTTTTAGTCTCTCAAATCAAACTGATGAACAATCAATAGATATGACAATCAGTCAAACTTGATGACTTTAAGCACCTCATCAATGAAAAAGAACTGATATTTGAAAACTGACTTTTCTAAATGAAATGCAACCTAGCTGTCAATATCAATCATTTTCTAACTGAAGAAAGCTGTATTGCTTATATTCAAAACTGAACTGATGATGAAGCTGTTAGATACTTAGTCTCAAGAATGAAGAAAGATCATTTTGATAAGTTTAAAACAACTGAAAAAGTGTTCAAGTATCTACAAAAGATATATGAGAATGTTAATAAGCTTGAGAATGCAAAAACAGAATATCAACATCTAATAATGAGAAATGAAAATGACTATCATGCATTTGTGATCAAATTCTTACATTTAACTGATGAAGCTTAGATTCATAAAAAAGATTATAAAGTAGATTTTCTTTATAAGATTTTCTTTGATCTTCAACTTATGATTGCAGCAGTCTGCATCAATTGTAGCATCTTTCAAGAGATTCAAGATATCTACACCTGGGCTGCTCACTATGTTAAAAGCATGTCAGATCATTACAACTGAAGACTACTCAGCTGTGAAGAAACTTTAATAACTCAAAATAGTCATGAAAAAACTTTCACATCTCAAAACTGTGAATCAACTTCAATCACACTAGCATAGATAACTGAAAATAAAATGAAAAATAAGAATTGAAAAAAGAATGTGAAATACTTCAATTGCTGAAGCAAAGATCATATAACTTGAAATTACTCATGCAAGTAAGAGATAGAACTAAAGGAAGTGAATACTGAGACTGCTATCATCAAGTCAGAAAAAGATTAAATCTGAGAGAAGCCTTCTTCTTAGATAAAATAGTTATATTAAAAACTTTAAATATAAATTAGTTAATAAATGAGAACTCTTTTACTATATATATCAAAGTAGCTTTTAATAAATATACTATTTCTACAAGAGTACTAGTAAATTCTGAAGCAAACTGCTGTATTTTTATTGATATAAGCTTTGCACACAAGTGTGTCAAAGTCTTAGATATAAACTCTAAAAAGCTGATAAAAGATCATCAGATCATAGAATTCAATGAAAAAAGAGAAAACTCAATCACAGAAATCATCTCCTTGTATCTATGAATAGATGACTGAAGATTTCTCAACACATTGAATTCAAATATATATTTGATAAAATAGCTACTAATGTACTTCTTCTCTTTTGATTCTAAATTAATTATAATATTAAATTTGAGAATAAGAACTATTATTTACTCTAAGGCTCTTTGTGTAATATATCATATAATAAACTTTTTATTCTCAGAAAAATACTTAATAATTATTTAGATAAGAGATTTATTTATATTAATAACTCATCTACTGCTACATATATACTGTTTGTTAAAAAACTAGAAAATGATTTATATTTTTATATTAACTATTATAGTCTTAATCAACTAATCTAAAAATATTATTTTATACCTCTATTAATTAATAAAACCTTATCGAAGATAGGTAAGTTTTAGTAATTTATCAAGTTTAACATGATCATTGCCTTTTACTATATTTAAATTATAGAGAAAAATGAGTGAAAAATAATTTTTTACACTTAATATAATCTCTTTAAATAACTTATCACATTATTTGATCTTGTTAATATATTTTAAATTTTTTAAAAATATATAAATTAAGTATTAAAAGATTTTTTTAATAAATTTATATTTATTTATGTGAATTATATTCTTATTTTTACTGATAATATATTAAAAAAATATTAAATATAAGTTTGTTAATTTTTTATATAGCTACAGAAAGTTAGCCTACAAATTAATATTAACAAATATGATTATAAGATAAAAAGTATAAAATACTTTGATTTTATTATTAAAATAGATAAAGAAGTTTATATAAGCTCAGAGAAGATAAAAATTATACAGAAATAAAAAATATTATATTCAATCAAAAGAAAATATAATTTTCTTAACTTTGTCAACTTCTACTATTAATTTATATATAATTTCTCTGATATTATTAGACTACTTATTGAGTTAAATTAAAAAAACAATAAATAGTTTTCTTGATATAGCAAAATCAATAAAATATTTAAATAATTAAAAAATATATTTATTATTACTTCTATACTACTTTTCTTCAACTCTGATTATATTATAATTTTGAAAATAAATTTATTAGACTATATAATAAAAAAACTTTTATATAATATGATGATAATAATATTCTATATCTTTATATATTTATAAAATAAAAATATTATTCTGAAGAATTCAACTATAAAATTTATAATAAAAAATTATTTATAATTATATTTTATTTAAAGAAATAATATTTAAATCTCTACAATATTATCAAATTTAATATTATAACTGATTATAAAAACTTATAATATTTTACAATAATCTGTAAGCTTTTAAAATAGTAAATATACTAAGATAATCTTTTTAATCACTTTTATTTTATAATTTACTATCACATAAATTTAAAGAATTTAATGATTAATATTTTTTTTATTAAAGTAAGATATACTATTCTCTAAATATAATAATAAATAGTAGAATTATAAATAATATCTTTAAATCTTATTATATTAATATATTATAATATTAATAATAATATTATTTATATTAATATTTTATATTTTATTATTTATAATATAATTATTTTTATATCAATCACATCTATAGTCTTAGAATATGATAATAGCCTTTTTCTTAAAGAATATTTTCATTAAACTATTATTAATAATAAAATCTATTAACTTCTTATATATATTACTTAAATATCAGCTTTATTTCTCAAAAAAAATTAACTTTATATATTAATATTATAAAATATTCTTTTAATAATAATAATATTTTATAATTTTATTAAAAAAAATAAAGATTAAATTTTAAAATATTATATATATAAAAAGTTCAAAAAATTTATAACTTTGTGATGATAAAATACTCTGACTATAAACTTTTATATTATATTCTTTTATATAACTTCTTCTAATCAGATATATTAAAAAATACTTATTAATTTATCAGAAATTATAATTATTATAATATTACTATACAGTAAAAAATTAAATATTAAAATCTTCTAAAGTTACTATCTATTTTTAATTATATATAAATAGATATAATTATTGATTTTGCAGTAACTCTTTTAAAAAGTAGTGACTGTAAAAATATTACAATTATTGTAAACTATATAAGTAAAGACATACTTTTGAAATTTTTTATAAAGTTGAAAGTAGAATCTATAGCTAATATCTTTCTTTATATCTCATTTTAATATAGTTATAAACTTTTTTAATTTATTATATTTGATTATAATATATAATTTATTAATAATATATGAGTTTGTATTTATCAACTTCATTATATCAAGTATAGTATCAAGACTTTAATTTAGATATAGATGAAACAGTTGTTTGATTATCAACTAGATAAATTATATAAATAAAATACTAAAATAACTTCTTAAAAATAAGTTTAAAGAAGACTCTATTTATATAACTTTTTTTCTTAATATTATTACCTCTATTTTTAATACTATTCCTAAGTAATTCCTATATTTTTAGATTATTTATATGTGAAATAATTATAAAATTAATTATTATATCAATTTCTAAGTAATTGTGATTATTGATCACCTCAACCTATGATATTATGCTGTTGAGAAGGTTAGACAGAGCTTATTCTATATTATTATATTACTTCTTTATTGAAATTTAAATATATTCTCATGCTAATAATTATCATTTACTTTATTTACTAGATAGTTATTTTTATTTTAAGTTTTTAGTTATTTACTTAATTATTTCAGAGATTCTACTTTTATTAAATTTATAATATAAAATTTTTAAATTAGATACAATGATTCTTTTATATTTAAGACTGAATATTATATTAAATTATTATCAAATTTTAATTATTTTACTCAGTATTAAAGTTCTTTACAAGAGATATAGCTTATAAAATATTCTTAATCTCTTATTTATTTTTATTTTACATCTTAATTAATTCTGATATCTTATTTAATTAATCTAATAAGTGATCATTTATGATTTTTTGTAGCTTGTCAGAAGAGAGTATTAAGTAAATCTTCATGCTATTTGATAAATTTAGTTTATAGCTATTATCAATCTTTTCAATGATTTAAAAAAAAAATTTATTTTGCTCTATGAGCTTTTTACTGAGATATTGAATTCTATAATTCTTAAGTGATAAGAAAATCTTATTTTCTACTTTAAAGTTTAACTTCTAACAGTACTTGTTGATCTATAATTTTATAATTTCTTGTATTTTTTTCATATTGTCTGCTGCTAGCTTTCAGATTTTCTTCATTTAAATGATATATTATCTGATCTCTTCTTATTTAAACTTCTCTCCTCTAGATAATATCTTTAACAGTAACTTTTAATCAAAGAACATTCAAGATTTATATCTATAAGCAGTTAAAAAAAATATTATTTCAGTTGATTCAATTTTTATAGCTTCAGCTGTATGATTTATCATTGATAATTACTCATTTTAGTTATTATGATAGTAGTTCACATATGAACAGAGCTTAATCACTAAATATTAATTGATAATCTCAGTCTGACTATCTGTTTATGTGTGATAAGCTTATGAAAGCTTTAATTTAACTCTTAATCTTTTGATGAATTTATTTTTAAACTTTAAAATAAATTATAATTTATAATCTGATATAATTGAATTTAATACTTTATAATATCTATAGTAGTATTTCAAGAATAGTCTCATTAGCTCTTTAATATCTGCCTTTTTTATAATGAAAATAGATATTAGCTTATTACTTAGTTAATAGATAATTATCAATATTAATCATAGCCTCTTTTCATTATTGAGTCATTTATAAAGTTTATTAATATTAAACGTCTGAAATAGTTGTATTAATAGCTATTTCAAAGATGCTATATATTACTATGCGGTATGCTAGTTTATAATAAAAGTTTAGACTTTAATACCTCCTCTTAGACTAGCTACTGTTCTACTCAAATCAATCATATTCATCTTCTCTGTTAATCTATCTTGTCTTTCACTTACTGTATCTGTTAAATCCTTTTTTTATTTTATTTATAATTTGATTAGCTTTTCAAAAAATTTTTAATATTTGAAAAAATTATTATAAAAAATACTTAAATTAATTAACTTATATATAAATTCTCTGTATTTCTATCTTTGCTTTTATTTTTATTTTTAGTCTTATTCTTATCTCTATTTTTTAATATCTTAATATATTTTTTATTATATTTCTACTATTTAATATTTATGAGATTCAAATTTTTAAATCAACAATATTTAATAATATACTTTATATTCTCATAGTAGTAGTATTGATATTTATTAAATTGTTTAATAACAGTATTTATAGCAAATAGGTTGAAATGAATTATAGTAGTAGTGACATAAATAGTCAACTGATTTA
>NW_015440951.1:0-66514 GCF_000150705.2 Paracoccidioides lutzii | reverse complement strand
TACAAGATAAATATGAAAATTATTAATTTTAAGCTATAAATCTCTTAATTTCTTAGTGATTTGAAGATATTTTTCTGTATAAGATATAGTGTAATGTTGAGTAAGATTCTTTTATATAGTTGCTGTGAGATAGAAATCTTCACTTAATGATTTTAAAAAATCATGTATAGTTATATTTAAAAATTGAAAAATCTTTATCTAAAAATTTCATTTTTCTTATTTTAAAACTCAATTTTTAGAGAAACTGTGAAAAAAAATACTGTTTGTTATTTGTTGAGACTATCTTTTACTTGAATCAAATAAATATCTGCAAGAATAGAGCTCTTTTATTTCATATAATTAGTTTTATTGAGAATGACTATATATTTTTCTTTCAACTTAATCTTTACATCTTTGTGAAATTTATTAACTTTATTTTTAATAAAATTCTTAGTAGTATTTGACAAAGAATCTGAGTTTCTCTTTAGTTTTTGTATGAGTATTTCTATCTATTTATTCTATCTTTATATATATTTTATTATCATTCACATCATATTTATATTGCTTTTATTTATATTTACTTCATCTTTTTAACCAGTTTCTCCTCTAGGTTCAGGGGTAGATGTACTGTATTCATCTCTATTCATGTTATTGCTTGCAGAGATATTCAATGACTCTGTAGTTTGTATTCTTGAAAACATCTGTTATCTTCTTTTAATTTAATTTTTTTTCTATGATCAAAGCGTTACGGCGCAGCTGCTTATATATGAATTAAGATTGATCTGTCTCACTACACTCTAAAGGTTAATTCATTCTAACCTCAATCATATTCAATTGCTTATGTTGATTCAATCTGATCTTCAATTATATCTGCTTCAAAGATTGATCTGATCTGTTTCTTAATCAGTTCTATATATTCAGCTGCTTATTTATTTTTCATTCTAATTCTCAGTTTAGTATTCTCATCACAGCTGCCTAGTTAGATAAATGAATTGAAGCTGTTGTCTTGTTATTATTCTAACTCTAGTTGAGCTATAATATAAAGTTTTCAAAACATTTACTTTTTCTTAAATTCTTGCTGTAATTCAGTGATGCAGTTTACATGAAACATTTTATATCTCAGATAAAAGAAGAAGGAAAAGTAGTGTGTGAAAGACTCTTTAAAAAAAGAATAAGCTATCCAGGCCATAACCTGTTGAATGTCTGAAGTGGTTGTATTGATAGCCTATCTCAGGGATGTTATATACTACTATGCAGTGTGCTAGTCCATAATAGAAAGCCTAGGCTCCAACAAATTGACACAAAACAGGATGATGACATAAGCACATTATTTTGGGTTTAACTAATGACGTCAGTGCCTCAGATCTCTGTTCATTGTTGGAGATTCTACATATTGGGATAGTCTTGACTTGTCAGCTCGCTGTTGATTGAAACATTACAAAACCACCAGGATTAACTGTGACAATTAAATGCTCAAATGTTCATATTTTCTTTCTCTTAACAATACGCCTATCTCCAATCATACCCTTCCATTCATGCATTACAGTATTGTTGTGTCCTCAAACGCGCCAGGGGAAAAGAGGTGTGAGGGGTTGATTCCGCTGTTCCCACCAACCACAGCTATTGTGGTGTTTTGAGTAATATGTTCAGGATAGTTCACTACAAGCAGCTCACTAAGCTTGAAGTCACAGAAGACAGACGATATGCCACTAAATTGAATGCAAAAACACTACATTCCAGAAGGGCAGTTTCAGCACCAGGCAGACAGTAAAGTACCTTGAAAGAGTTAACATTTTGCAGTCTTAACATTAAAAATGTACAAACCTTCTCTAAGAAAAGACATCTACAAATTTCTGTGATATATGTTAATACACATGTATTTAATACCTTTCCATGTTATCTTTCTGTCAACCTCATCTCTCAATCCTGAATGAAAATTCATCCCAAGTGCTCTGCTTCCACTGATACCCTTACCCCTTTACTATCATCCCTTCCACACCCCTTCAGCCGCCCTTCCCGGCACGCACAATTAGCTGCAGAACCATCGTATCCTATCTCAGATCTACCATCATCGCCTCTCCCTTGTTCCAACAGTCTATCTACCCCATCTCCTCTTCCCTCCTCTTCCACTCTCCGCTGCGCAATCCACCTCCTCCAATACGGGTACACCACTACACTTAATCCGCCGAACAAAACAAAGCATGCACATATCGATCCGCCAATGATATCATAATACTCACCCGCAGTCTCCACGCCATCCCAGAATCTCCCTTTTACCTCTGTGCTGTTGAGGATTAGGGTGAGCAATTGAAGAATGCCGATCACTAGGGCCACGATCACGGTGAGGCAGGTTAAAACAATGGAGTAGTAGAGGAAAGCAATTGGGTTGCGTGGGTTACGGGTTGGCCGAGTTCCTGTCCACTCCGTCGTCGTCGTCGTCGTGGTCGTGGTGTTCTCTAATTGCTGTAACTGAGAAGAAGGGAGCGAGAGTTTTGGTTGGAGAAAGTTTTTCGCTGGTTGGATGTACAGGGATAGCATTAATGCGCCGTCCATGGTGTCTATGAGGCACATTCCGGCTGTATCGGGCAGTATGTTTCAGCGCGCGCCTTCCATCAAGTTGTTGGTAAATGACTATCAGAAAAAGTGAACTTGCCAGTGAAAAGAATTGGGAAGATGAGAATCAGCCATATACTCGTCCCGCGAGCGCCTTGAATAGAAGCGATTCCTAAGAGCGCAATTTCAGATGAGGTATCGAAGCCCAGGCCGAAGAGCACTCCCAGAGGGTACATCTTCCATGGTCTGTTAATTATAAATCAGTTTACGTATAACATTGAAGAAGGGGAGAAAGAACAAAAATCACTTCCAGAAAAGCACTCAGAAACGCCGTCCTTAGACGAATTATCAGCAAGGAGACGTTCAAAACCCACCGATCAATAATCTTAAACATCTGCTTCAACACCCTGAACAAAACGCCGCCTCCCTCAATCTTCCACATCTCATCCTCCTCGCCTTGTGTCAAATTTAGTACTTTCTTCATCTGCTGCACGAGCTTATACAAAATATACGCATTCATGATACCGAGCAGTATCAAGAAGGCAGAACTGACTGAACTACCGATGACGCTGCCGACTTTGCTATACTTGTCGAATTTGGAAGAGACAGCCGCAGCGGTTCCCGCAACAACAATGGATGTGATTATTACAACGCTGCATATAGGGGAGGTTAAAATTGCAATATACAAAATATAGAAAATCGAATGATTGCTCAAGGTGAGAGAAAGGTAATTGGACTTACGATGAATGCCCTAGGGAGAAATACGTCCCGACAGTGACTGGTCTTTGTCCCGTTGCCAGAAGACGTCGAGTCATGAGGTCGATGGCCTGTAGATTTGTTAAAGGGCGGAGAATTGAATATATATAGCTATGCTGGGTTAGGTACTTCATTGCTCAATAATTTAACATACCGAGATATGATCCGCATCGAGTGCATGCCTCAGACCAAGGGTGTATGACAGAACAGATGTAGAAACCAGAGATCTATTACATCGGCCATTGTATTAGCATTTGTATCGATTGCGAAGCTTTTTCAACTTTAATATTTATTTGAACTGCCCTCAACCCCCCAAAAATTTCTTATACAAATCCCGAAAAGCCCTTTTATTTCAAATCATATTCGTACTTCAACATAGAAAACATAAATCACTTACGAATTGAACCTCTGTATCATTCTCCCCCAAGGAAGAACCCGTTAACCAAACTTCTTTGCATTCCAACTCCACTTAAAAACTTCTGTATTCCAATTCTTTCCCGAGAAAGGGCCAATAAAACATACCAATACGATACCGACCGCTACCCATACCAATGCGTTAACCCCAGCAATCAACAATATAATTGCCAGAGCCGGCAGTGGGATCTTCCGCAAGCCCGGCACGCGGCTGTGTGAACGCCTCGCTTTACGAAGCAGGGTGCTCTTGAGGCTAAGTTCATTGTTCCCTGATTCTTCTTCCTCTTCAACTTCCTCATATCCTAGTTCATAGAGACGAGAGGGTAGAGCCGAGGTCGCCGTCACCACTGTCGGCTCTGGCATATTTGGTATATTATGAGGTACGGAAGAGGCGGGACGGGAGTATCGGCGTGCGACTCACGAGTGGGGAAGTTCACAAGTCGAAAAAAGCAAAAAACAAAAAAGGCGTAATTATGGAACAGGGCATTTGCATGCTAGTATTCGAGTAAATCCACCTAATTATGCTTAAAAGTCGAGAGTAATAGAGGGGACTTCCCAGCAACCCAATCGCGACTCGAAATAAATATACCCTCGCGAAATTACTGCTTTGCTTACGGAAGGTGGGTCAACGCCAAGGCTCCTCCCAAGATGCGGCCTAGCTCAGTCACGTGAACCATCGACGGCTCTTTGGCCCCACCAAAAAAGCTCTCGGCAGACTTGCTACACTCTTACACTAATTACAATCTGTAGTCCAACAGCTCAAGCGCACTGCTCTAAATGAAACCCTAAATAAGCCCTGTTTTACATCCTCTGGCCGAAGGAATCGCTCAAGCAGAGCTTTCAGATCAAGGACGTCTGATTGGCAGGCTTTCGTTGCTAACCACGGCCTAATCATGCGCCAAGTTCGGGCGTACGGGTGATAAAAGGTGGGGTTTGACCATTATAAGATCCAAACCTGCCTGACTACATACATTCTGCCAAACCTATTTATGACAGAGTGGGCAAGCTTGATCGATTGCAGAGATTGGACGCTATGAGAACGAGAAAAGCAGGTCACATGACGGAAGCGTCAGACACCCCCTATTGCCAAGTACAGGTATTCCCTCGTCCGTAAGTTCTTGCTCAATTAGTGTGATTTCAATTAGTGTATGGAATTTTGCACTGGCACCATTCAGTAATCAATCAGTAAGATCTCATATAATTTTGTATGAATGATAATTAGTCATCTAAATTCACTGATTTGTGATTTCTCATTGATCTGATAGATGTGTATGAAATTTAACATGTTTTGAAGCTGTCAATCTGTGTCACAGCTTCAATCTAGGCGCAGGTGAAACAGGTGTTCGATTGCCAACTAGGTAAGCTATCTGAGCAAATACTAAGATGGTTCCTAAAAGATGGGTTCAGGGAAGGCTCTGTTTATATAGCCCTTTCCTTAGCGCTTTCCTTAGCGCAGTTGCCATGTGATTGCCACATTTACATGTTATTTGTGAGGCAATTGTGAGGCTGATTACTATGACAATGCCTAGACAGTTTGTGATTATCATTCATCTCAGCAGTTGCAATTACCATTCATCTCAGCATTATGCTGTTGAGAAGGCTATGGAGCTCATTCTACACCATCACATTACCTCTTCTTGAAGTCTAGATATGCTCTCATACTGGTAGATTATTATTTATTTCATCTGTTAAATAAATTTTTTTTTTTTTTCAAGTCATCAGTCATTTACTCAATCACTTTGAAGATTCTATTTTTGTTGAATTTGCAGAATAAAACTCTCAAATCAGATGTGAAATTTTTTTTAGATTTTATGCTGAATATCATGTTAAATCATCATCAAATTCTAGTTATTTTATCTGATATTGAAGCTTTTTATGAGAAACTTAACTTGCTAGAATATTTTCAACTTCTCACTTATTTTCACTTTATATCTTAATTAATTCTGATATTTTATTTAATTATTTTGATAAAAGATTATTTATAGCTTTTTATAATATATCAAAAAAGATTATTGAGTGAATTTTCATGCTATTTGATAAATTTAGTTTATAGCTATTATTAATCTTTTTAATAATTTAAAAAAAAATTTTATTTTACTCTATGAGCTTTTTACTGAGATATTGAATTCTATAATTCTTAAGTAACAAGAAGATCTTATTTTTTACTTTAAAGTTTGACTTCTGACAGTACTTGTTGATCTGTAATTTTATAATTTCTTGTATTTTTTTCATATTATTTGCTGCTAGATTTCAGATTTTTTTCATTTGAATGATATACTATTTAATCTTTTCTCATTTAAACTTCTTTCCTCTAAATAGTGTCTTTAATAGTGACTTTCAATCAAAAAACATTCAAGATTCATATTTATAAGCAGTTTGAAAGAATGTCATCTCAGTTGATTCATTTATCAAAACTATAACTGTATAATTCATCATTGATAATCACTCATTTCAGTTATCCTGATAGTAGTTTATATATGAATAAAGCTCAGTCATCAGATATTAATTAATAATCTCAGTCTAACTATTTATTTACATATAATGAGTTGATAATAGCTTCAGTTTAACTTTCAATCATCTAATGAACTCACTTCAGAAATCTGAGATGAATTGTGATTCATAGTTTGACACAATTAAATCTAATACTTTATAATACTTATAGTAGTATTTCAAGAACAGTCTTGTCAGTTCTTTGACATCTGTTTTTTTTGTAATAGAAATAGATATAGATTTCTTATTTAGTTGACAGACAATTATCAATATCATATTATGATCTCTTTTCATTATAGAATTATTCATGAAGTTCATTGAGATGTGCTACTAGACTCTACTAAGAATTGATAGTAACTTTAGTAGTTCTAAAGTTTTATCATGAAAGATCTTCATTTATTAACACATTAGACAATTGTTCACATACTGATCAATATTTTTAATTTAGTTATTTTAGTAGTATTTTGCCTTTACTAGCAAGTGTAGCTTTCTCTTTTCAGAATGTACTATTAATGACTGCTCATGAATCTTCTGTAGAAGATATACTCAAAGAGTAAAATCTTTTTTAATTAATATTACTAAGTATTCTTTAAAATATAAAAGTTCATTTATCAGCTCTTAGTATTATTCTCTTTATTGTACTTTCTTACATTCTGGTCTTAGTAATTCTACCTCTCTGTTCCTTATTTTAACTTTATTAAAAATATATATACTTGTATCTATAGTCTTGATGTTAATAAATTTTTTGATGATCTTTAAGTCTAATCTCTCTGATTTAAGAAATAGTTATATTCAAGTATTCTTACTATCTTTTTGAACATCTAGCTGACTCAGCACATCTGTTAATGTATTCAAACATTTAGACTGATATTAAATTAGAAAGTAGAATCAGAAGAGAAACTCTACTTATTGTACTTGCCAGATGTTAAGATTCTTAATTATCATAAAGTACTCAAAAGTCTAATAATTAGTCAGAATCTTGAATTTTTCTGATCTTTAAAGATTTTTTAGCTCAGCTTATTATTCTGTCAATAATCTCACAATTGCTAGCATCTTCTTATCATAAATTTTATAGTTTCTCTCTGCTTCACTCATAGAAGCTAAGTAAAAGATAATAGAATACTACTATTTATTCTCACACAACTGAGATAAAACACCAGCTATAGCATCATCTAACATATTTATTTTTATTTACATCTTTTAATTTGAATTATAATGATAGAGCACTAAGACTTCAGATAAAGCTCTCTTCATTTGATCAAAGACACACTGGCAGATCTCATTTTACTCAAAAACTGATTTTTTCATATGAGCTTAAATAGTAACTTCACAATCCAGCTGTATCTCTTAATTAAATACTGATAGAAGTTGTAGAATCTCAAGAAGAATTAAACTTTTTTGACTGTTCTAGATATTATTTATTATAATATCACTACAATCTTTTCTGAGTTCACTTTGATCCCCTGATAAATGACAATAAAACTCAAGTATTTTATCTATTGAATATGAAACTCATATTTTAAGATGCTTATCTGTAGTTTAGTCTTTTGAAATTTAATCAACATCTTCTTGACATACTTCTTATATTCTCTTAAGATTTTACCTATAGATCAGTAAGTCATTTATAAAAGTAGTCATGAACTAGTCTAAGTAGTCAAAAAAGATAATATTTACAAAGAGCTAAAAGATTGCTAAGCTATTATTTAGACTGAAGAGCATAACCTTGTATTTATAAATTTTATAATATGTTCTAAAGGTTATTAAATCATCAGTCTTAAAGTATATATATATTCAATAAAAGCTCTAATGAATATCTAATTTAGTAAAGAATTTGCTTTATTTAATTACTCTATAAGCTCTTTAACTAGTAGAATCAGATATTGATTCTTCTTTGAGATTGTATTAAACTGGTGATAATCTATATAAAACTTCAGCTTGCTTACTATATAAAAGCTATAAGAATTGAAGATATGAAGAAGAAGGTCTCTGGTGAGATAAAGCCCTTCTCTTATAAGGGGTTGAACTCCTAGATTTGCTCTGGCTGGCTGACTCAGCCTAGCCATCATTCACATTTGCGCACGTGACCATGCTACGCGAGCTTGCTTAAGCTTGAGTTATCATCTCATTCTTTTCTTCCCTTTCTCAAGCAATTCATCCTTGTTATATAGGAGGACTAGCCTCTAGTTCTTAGAGCTTAACTCTTTACATTACAAATTGCTTCACTCCTTTCATTGATAGGTCACTGGGAGCCTTAATTCTGTATCATGAAGCTCAGCAAACATGCTGACATATGATAGGCTATTGAAAGTCTTAAATCCTGCATCATGAAGTTCAGTGATAGCACTGGTATATGAATAGACTGAGTTAGCAATCATGCTAACAAATGAACAAGCAACATTGAAAATGTTTAGCTGAATGAGATAAAGTGACAGACTTGTACAACAAATGAATCAACACAAAGCAATGAGCAGGGACACTCTCAGCAGCTTTGAACAACAATGAATGACCTTTCTTCAACAGCAGAAACAGGTCCAGCATGAGAACAGAGATTTAATAGCAGCTCAGCAAGCTGAAATAGCTAATCTATGACAAGCTTTGAACATCTCAACATCAACCCTCTCTCAATTGAACCTGCAACCACTCATTGCAGTCAGAAGATCAAAGATCAAGCTATCAGACTGCAAGAAGTATGATGATTCTAATCTGAAGCACTACTCTCAGTGAGAGCTAAAGCTTCAATCAAAACTTAAGATCAATAGGAAAGCTTTAGATAATAATGAGGAATGTACTTAATATGTGTACTCAAGACTGAAAGAAATAACAGCAGCTCAAGTTTACCTCTGAGTTGAGAATAATAAGGACAAGATCAACTTCATGATAGAGAGCTTACTGAAGCAGACACACATGCTCTTTAGTGATTCTGCATGACAGAAAAAGACTATGCAAAAGCTCAACAATCTATAACAGAGTAGAAGAGCTCTCTTTGACTTTCTGCTCAAATTTAATCAACTACTGCTGGAAGCTGGTGATCATAGATGAAATGATCACATTAAAAAGAGGTATTTGAAATCTGCTCTAAGCATAGAGCTGAGAGAAGGCATGGTGAATGTAAGAGAACTATCTCTCTACAAGAATTACTGCAGAGAGCTTAGATTAGTTAATCATCAACTCTCTGAGCTTAAGACTTTAAGACAGTGGTCTAAACATCATGAGGGCAGATCTTCTTCAGATCATATGACATCTAATTCACACTCTTTACTTTGTCATGCTATTCTTGATCAATAAAATCAGTCTCAAGCTTCTACTGATGATCTGATGGATCTCTCTTCTGATGCTGTGACCTCAAGTGCCCACTACATCAAATTGATAAATCAGACAGAGGTTAATCAATGAAGAGAGCAAGGCCTGTGCCTGAGATGCAGAGCTGAAGGTCATATAATTAAGAGCTGTCTGTTCAAACCTCTCAGATACCCTGTCACTCTCATGATAGCTAAGATGATCTCCAAGCTGGTACTGGATGACAATGATGTGAATATGAGTGAGAATTTGAGAAAAGAGTAGTTCCAACTAAAAGACACTGAAAGAAGCAAAATAAGAAGCTTATGAGAAAGTAATAAAGAAGATTTAAATCTAAGATGATATTCAAACTCTTCACTGTTGATGCTTTAGTAGATAATATCTTTTCAACTAGAGCAATGATAGACAGTGAATGTAATGTCTATGATCTTATTTTTCAATTCTATGTTAACAAGCATAAGCTCCTGTGTATTGAAATTCCCCCTGTTAAAATGACTAGCTTTGAAGACTTCATGGAACTCTCCACAAGCATAGTGACTGGCATTCAAATTGATATAAATGATCATATAACTGAATGAGCCTTTCTCTATATGGTGAATGAGTTATATGATTATGATATGTATCTAAATGACCCCTGGCTGGCCCAGCAAAAGGTGACTGTGATCCCTAATCAAAGAATTGTGAGATTTAAAGAGAGTGGCATAGAGATAGAGCCTAGTTCAAATGCAAAAGCTGATGTGATTCCCATCTCTGCCATAAGCTTCTCTAGGCTTATGAGCACTTGAGAGAAGTGAAATATTGAGATCTTCACTGTCAGTTTGACCAATATTTAAAAGACTCTAGAAGTGAAATCAAAGATTGACTCTAGAGAAAAGCTACCTAAACATTATCATGAGTTTTTGAACATATTTGATAAGGAAGCTGCTGACGCTCTACCCCCACTTTGTTGCCCAGATAGAGATCATGAGATTGAACTGATTAAAAAAACTGATGATAGTATGGAACAACCCCCTTGGAGCTTATTATATAATATGTTTTGAGAGAAACTACTGACTTTGTGAAAGACTCTTACAGATTATCTAGATAAGAGTTTTATTATAGTGAGCAACTTCTCTGTGACTGCTCCTGTACTATTTGCAAAGAAGCCTGGGAGTGAGCTAAGATTCTGTGTGAACTATCAAGCTCTTAACAAAATCATCTGAAAGGATTGATATTCTCTATCATTAATCAGTGAAACTCTACAGCAAATTGAACAGACTAAATGATTCACTAAGCTGAACATTATTGCAGCTTTTCACAAGATTTGAATCACAAAAGGTGATGAGTGGATAACAGCCTTTAGAACCAGATACAGGCTATTTGAGTAGCTGATTACACTCTTTGATTTGGCCAATGCTCTGAGCACATTTCAAAAATATATCAACTGGGCATTATATGAATATCTGGACAACTTCTGCTCAGTCTATTTAGATGACATCTTGATATTTTCCTCAAGAAACTTACAGAAGCATTGTGAGCATGTACAAAAGATGCTTATGCATCTACAGAAAGCAGGCCTGCAGGCAGACATCAGAAAGAGTGAGTTCAAGATGAATAGCATAAAATATCTTGAATTCATCATTGAAGTGAGCAAGGGTATACAAATAAATTCAGAGAAGGTTAAAGCTGTTTTGGAATGAGTGACACCTACTACTCTTAAAGGTGTATGAGGATTTTTAGACTTTGCCAATTTCTATAGATGATTTATCAGGAATTTCTCAAAGATTGCAATCCCACTGACAATTCTTACACACAAGAATATTCCTTTTTTGTGAATGAGCAAGGCTGAGGAAGCTTTTAAGTGTCTAAAATCAATGTTTATCTCTGCTTCAATTCTGCTTCAATTTGATCCTGACTGTGAAACTATATTGAAAATAAACTTCTCAGATTACATCTCAGAAGGAGTGCTGCTACAATATGATGAGCAGAGCATTCTATGCTCATGTGCCTTCTTCTCTTGCAAGCATTCACCTGCAGAATGCAACTATGAGATTCATGATAAGAAGTTATTAGTGATAATTGAGTGTTTAAAGAAATGAGATGCTGAGCTACAAAGTGTAAAGGAATTCAAGATTCTCACAGATCATAAGAATCTAGAATACTTCATGACTACACACAGACTAAATGAAAGACAGCTACATTGAATGAATATTCTCTATCAATTCAACTTCAAAATTGATTACCAGTCAGGGAAGTTGAATACTGGATCAGATGCTCTATTATGAAGAGAGCAGAACATGCCACAGAGCACTGATGATGAGAGAATCAAGCAGAGACAAGCTCAACTACTTAAGTTTAATGTACTGGCATCTGAAATAAAACCAATAGTAGCTGCTGCCAGTATGAAACCTGAGATGTCTCTTCAAGCTCAGTGAAATAAGACTCACAAAAATGATAAGATTCTGCAGCATCTGGAGCAGACTCTTCATGAGAAAAGTTTCAGATTTTCTTCTGAACTCAGCATTAATGTCTCTGTCTCTGAGTGCTCTTTAAATGAGAATGAAAAGCTTCTCTTTCAAGATTATAACTGAGTGCCAGACTTCAAACCTCTTTAAATCAGATTAGTGTACAAGACTCATAACTCATCTTTTACTGGCTATTCTGGGTGAGAGCAAACAGCAGAAGTTCTAACATATGAGTTTTACTAGTCAGACTATGCTGCTGATGTGAGAAGAATAATCAGAAACTGTCATCTTTGCAGATTAAACATCATATAAAGAGATTGACATCAGAGACTGCTTAAGCCTCTTCTTATTTCTGAACATATGTGGCAGAAGCTTTTCATGAACTTTAATATAAACTTATCAAGCTCTAAAGAATACACAAACATCATGATTATAACAGACTGACTGACTAAGAGAATTATATTAAAAGTAGTTAAGAAAATTGATGTGAAGATGATGACTAGAGTGTTTTTTCACAATATCATTTCTCAACATGGCATTTCTAAAGCAGAAGTATCAGATTAAGAATCAGCTTTCACAAGCATGTTTTGAACTTAAGTATGTAAGAAATTAGACATTAAGAGATGACTCTTCACAGTCTATCACTTAGAGACTAACAGAGCTACAGAGTGAATGAATCAGACTCTGAAAATCTATCTATGCAAGTACATTAACTTTCAACAGGATGACTGGTGTGAATGACTGTCTCTGACAAAGCTGATCATCAATAATAGAGATGCTGCCTCAACAGATGTGAGCTCATTCTTTTTAATACATCTTTTTCATATCTTCTTCATTGATATAGCTAATGCACTCTCTGTCAAAACATCATATAATTTCATTGAGTTTGCAGATGATTATATGAAGAAGGCCTGTGAAGTATTGAAGTAAGCTCAAGTAAAAATGACAGATGCTCAGCAATCTCAAAAGAACTATATGAATAGATGAAGAGACTTAGCTTCAAGCTTTCAATCTGAAGATAAGATCTGATTGAGCTTAGAGAACATGAGAACTAATCATCTGTGTAAGAAGCTGAATGTAAAATACAATCAATATACTGTGTTAAAAAAGATAGAATCTCATGCTTACTAACTGAATGTCTTATCTGACATTCACAATGTCTTTAATGTAAAGCTTCTACATACTGCAGTGATGAATCCCCTGTCTAGTCAGAGATAAACTGACTGACAGTCACTCACTATAGAGATTCTAAAAGAACCTGAGTTTGAGATTGAGGAAATTTGAAGTGAATGAATCTATCAGAGGAAAAGCAATACCTTGTTAAATGAGTAGATTGAGCTGAGCCTATATGGAATGATGCAAGTCTTCTACAAGAAGTGAAGACTTTGAACACTTGAAAGACCTCTCAGCAGGCAAAATTAGATGAAAAGAGGGCTTTAAATAGTTGTAAAGACCTGCAACAAAGAGGGAGAAGAGGGGTATTATAAGAGGCTGAACTCCTAGATTCACTCTGGCTGGCTGACTCAGCCAGCCTAGTCATTGTTTGCACATGCGCACTAGTCATCATTTGCACGTGCGCACGTGATCATGCTACGCGAGCTTGCTTAAGCTTGTGTTCTCATCTCATTCTTTTCTTCCCTTTCCCAAGCAATTCGTCCTTATTATATAGGAGGACTAGCCTCTAGTTCTTAGAGCTTAATCCTCTACACTTTCAAATCAAATTCAAAAGAGATAAAAAATAAATAAGAAGTGTTATTTATGCTGCAATGACAACTCTCAACACATTTAAAAGTCAGCAATTACTAAGTCTATTCTTTCTTCTTTTTGTTCAAATTCTAACTCTCACAGAAGATATATCAATTCTCACTCTTATAGATTCTAAAGCTTAGACAAGTTTTATCAGTGAATTCTGAGTCAAATTATACAAATTACAATTAACAGAATGTATATTATGTAAAATAAAAAGATTTGATGATCATCAAACATGCTTATTTGAAATCATCAATCTAGAGATAAAAGTCTCAAAGAGTAAAAAATTACAATCAAAGAATCTCACTTCTTTTGTATTATTAAACTTTCAGACTATGATATGATACTAATATTTCTCTGACTCAAACAACTTAATTCTCTCATTGATTGAAAGAATAAAGAATTCTATTTTTATTAAACATCAAACAATCAAAAGATAACTCTGAGTGTAATAAATACTACTAATGAATTACTCACTAACACTTTTGACTATGTACTTACAATAGTATCTGCTTCAATTTTACAGACCTATAAATCTTTTTCTGAAATCTCAACACTATCAGAAGTCAGCTTACTTGCAAATACAGCTTTCATCAATGATCTGCTCAACTATATCTGATCATATATATATTTTTCTCTAAGAAGAGTGTGTCTAGTATATCTGTATCTGATGCAGAGCACTCAATTAATTTTGAGAAAAAGTTAAACTCTTATTCATACCTATCTACAATCTCTATGAAACATAGCTGAAAACTCTTCAGAACTACTTGAATAGTGTACTAAAAATAGATTGAATATCTTCTTCTTAGAGCTCTGCAGATATTCTTATTCTTTTTATTTTAAAGAAGAATAAAGATCTATGACTCTGTATAGACTACAGAGATCTGAATCATCTCACAATCAAAAACAGATATTCATTATCTCTTATGAGTGAGATACTAGATAGATTCTCTGAAGCATAAATTTTCTCTAAGATTGATCTTAGAGATGCTTATTATAGAATACATATTCAGCACAGTGATAGATGAAAAATAGTATTTCATACATAATATGATCACTTTGAGTATAATATTATATCTTTTGAGCTTATAAATACCTCTGTCATCTTTTAAGTCTATATAAACTACACTTTAGCAGATCTTCTTGACATATGCTGTGTGATTTATCTAGATAATATTCTTATCTATTCAAACTCAATAAATGAGCATAAAACGTATATACAAAAAATCCTTGAATGTCTAGACTGCATAAATCTGTTTGCAAAATACACTAAATGCAAGTTTGTCAAAAACAAAACCTTCTTTTTGAAGTTTATTGTTGGACCTCAGAGTGTTAAAATGAAATCAAATTGAGTGACAATCATTACAGAATGATCAGTCTCAACTAGTGTTAAAAAAATTCAGATTTTTTTGAAATTTACAAACTTCTATTACTGCTTTATTGAAAACTACTTTAAAATTACAAAGCCTCTCTTTGATCTCATAAAGATTTCAAGAAAAGAGAAATGAAAGTCATAGTTCATATAAACAAAAGATATTCAATGCATCTTTGATAATCTAAAAAAACACTTCACATGAGCTTCTCTACTCATTCATTTTGACTTAAGCTGAGAAACTCAGATTGAATCTGATACCTCAACAGTAGCAGTGATTGTCATTATCTCTTAAAAATAAGATAATAATCAATGGCACTCAATTGTATTTTAATCTTGCAAACTTCTAGATGCAAAAATATGATATAATACTCATGACAAGGAACTTCTTGCAATTATTGCATCTTTCAAGAATTGACATTATTATATGAAAGAAAGTTAATATTCAATCAGTATCTATTCTGACTATATCAATCTTCAGTATTTCATAATAACTAAAATACTGAATCAATATCAGTCTAGATGAATAGAAGCATTATTAGCATATGCATTCATTTTATATCACTGCTCAGATAAATAAAACCCAGCTGATGAACTCAGTCACTGTGCAGATTATATTAATTTTTTTCATGATGAAATCATGCTTTCTACTCTGCAACAAAAGCTCTGTCACAATGTTAAATAGAATTAAAAATTTAACTCTTACAAAAAATTTATAATTCTTGTTAACTGCACATAAGTCTATAATCAATAGCACACACTCTATATGAAATCTCTTAATTTTAATACTCTGAGCTCTGAACCTCTTTCAAACCTCACTCTGAGTGCAGATTCTCTCTTATCACTGTATCAGATGCTCACTCACAAGCTCATATCATACTCATTAAAATTACTCAATATGGTGATCAGAAAATCTCTGAGAGAGAAAAATCTAGTTTCAAAGAAACATTTTAAGAATTGAAATATTCTCAGACTGCTGGTTAACACTGCTATAGTCTTTGAATCAGTATATATAGATATGCTAGAGTCTCTCATTGAGAGAATCTTGTTAAAGCACAGAATATAGACTTTTTTACCATAGCAAAGAAGCAGAAAATAATAGATAAAGAGATAATCTTGAGTAGTAATATATTCTAAATTATCTCAAAAGACAGTCTACTTCAGATAAATAATAGAGTTTATATTTACTGCAATAAGTGTTAATCAAAGAAAGAATCTGCATCAATTAGAATAACTCATAAGGAATTATTTTGATATAAAATAATTCATTAAATGTGTTCAAAGTAAGTGCTATTGTCATGATCTTATCTAAGATATTACTAAATATATTCATACTTATAATATTTATCAGAGAGTGAAAGTGTACTATTATAAACAGTATGATGAACTTGACTTAATTTCAACATCAATCAATTTATGATAAATTATCACTATGAACTTTATTACTAGTCTCTTAATCATTATCTGACTAGATAATATCTATGATATAATTCTTGTCTTAGCTAATATATTAATCGAATATATTTTATTCATTTTATATACAAAAGATATTACTGCAGAAGGTCTTGCAAACATTATTTATACTCATGTTTATAGTATCTTTGATATCTCTGAAAATTATATTTCAGACAAAGAAGCTCTTTTCACAAGTCAGTATTGATTAACTCTCTGTTGTTTATTTGAGATAAAATAAAGACTATTTATAGTCTTTTATTTATAGACAAATAATTAAACTGAATATCAGAATCAGATATTGAAGTATTATCTTCAATACTTCATAAATTTTTATCAAAATGACTGAGATAGATGACTGTTTTTAAGGCAATTCATCTATAATAATTTATGATATAGCTCAATCAATAAAGTTTCAGCTCATGTACTTCACAACTATAGATATGTTCTCTAAATTGATATCAATAATTCACTCTATTCAAGCTCAATTGAAACAATTGTCCAGGTCAAAGAAATACAAGCAATATGAGAAAAAATTGAAAGATAGCTAAAAAAGATCAAGACTATGTAAAATATATACTATAACTTTAAATATAGTACAAAGTGCTTTCATGTAAAGAACTAAGTGCTTCTCAATGCAAAGAGTTTCTACATACTCTATTTCACTAAAAAATTGAATCATAAATTTATTGACTCTTTTTAAATTATTAAATCTTGAAATACATAGATATATAAACTCTCTTTTTTATACTCAATATATAATATTCACTCTATCTTTCATATCTTACTACTTAAATTTTATAAAATAAGAGATGATATTACTTCACCTTCAGCACTAAAGCTAGTGAATGATGAGAAAGAATTTCAAGTTGAGAAAATATTAAAGAGAAATATCAAAATAAAAAATGATATCATATACACTGAAAGAGCTATGAATCTTTAAATGATATATGAGAATCTATTGAAAATATTCAAAAGACTGAGGTATTTGATATTTTTAAACAACAGAAATCATAGTAACAAGTGTGTTAAACTTACTCTGAAAAGTGTGCTAAGCACTAATTCTTCTTCATATATGCACTCTTTTTACTACTTTTTCCCAAATAAGTTTTTTTTTTATATGGTTTTAATGAGGCAAACAAGGCATCAAAAATTATCAAATCTTCAAAAAAAATCTATTTCATTATTATCTGAACAAGTCAAAGACTCAAATGCATATCTCTAGTTCTCTCTGACTTAATTTCTATTCACAATCATCACAGTCATTATATGCTGCTCAGAAACAGTAATTCTTCTCTTCTCCAACTCAATACTCTTCTCTTCAGTCAACTCATAGTTCTTCATCTCATACACAACTTCTTTCTCTGTATTCTCTCATTTCTCATTCTCAGAGGACACTATCAGTGCACCTGCAGTCTTAATTTGGCACTGAGCACAATAAACAACATCAATCAAGACAGCAGTACAAGCTTCTGCTGAATAAAGAGCACAAGAGAAAGTTGTTAACACTGCTATCAGACACAGTAACTTGACTTGATAACATGAGATTTTCACTGATCTTACTCACTCTTCAAAGAACAGAAAGCTCTGAAAAGCAGTCAACTCAACTCAGAAGAGAAAGCAAGCTAAGCAAACAATTATCAGTCATCACAATGAGTAAAAAAGTTAAATATACACTATACTCACTCAGATACATGACTTCTGTGCAAGACAGCAAGAATCATAGCATTTATCATAGTGAGAATAATTATATATCACAGATAAACTACTTAGCTTGAGCAAACATCACTCACAGAAAATATCTCTAAAATAAAATCAGTCATATGATCAAACAATTATGAGCTATGACTTATGCTACCGCGCCTCTATCACTAGCAAGCTTCACCTGTAGCTGAAGGGTAAGGTTAAGCTGAACAGGAGTGCTGTAAGCTTAATAACTAGGACAAGGGATAGTGCCACTATCACAAGTAGTAAGGACATCAATTAAAGAATCCTTATAACCAACAATAGCTATAGCTAAGAGGTCAGATGTGTGTAGGACTTGGATGAGACAGGCACCTGAGAGGGTGTAGAGTTAGGTGGTCAAAGCTATAACAAGTATAGGAGTGAGGATGTATCAGATAAACACAGACACAATGTGAGTAGGATGAAGTAGAGATCAGTAGATGAATGAAGAATAAAAAATTGATTGTGATCAAGAAGATAGGCCTCTTGATCCTAGAGGTAATGAGCATGTTTATATACATGATGGAAACCTCTTGATAGATCTGATAGCTTATGATATATAGTCATACCAGCCTATCAATCTACCACCTGGTAGACTTGATAATGTCTGATAGATAGTCATACCAATCTATCAATCTATCAATCACGTGATCATCTCTTTAGGTTAGTCCTGAAACTCAGGGTTATTCTGTTTGAAACCCTAGTTCCTTTATCCTTTGCAATTCTTATCCAATGATCCCTGGGAGTCTCCTGTTGGTTCATAACAACTTAGTAGATTTGTCAAACTGTCATCACACATGTGATGGCATCAAATGCACTAAAGAACAAAAGAGCTTATTCAAAGAGTGCAGAAATTGATTCTGTCATATTGATATAGATAAGAAAGAAATGAGAAAAACTTCAAAATCAGATATAGCAACAACTGTAAGGAATTTATAATGATTCAAATTGTGAGATTGTAAAAGAAGAAAAATTCAAAAAATACCTTCTCTCTTCATTCTTATAGCAATAAATGCTTTCATGACAATCATCTCACACAATCAATCTCTCAACATCACTGAATAAGTATTATAAATGTTATTCTTTATATCAACAAACACTTTATGCTTACATCTTACCTCTATATTCAAAATTAACTATCTTCTAAAGCTACTGAGATCTGCACTTATAAAGAAAAGGGCAACTGTGATGTCAAGACTCTCTATACTAGCTTTTTATCCTCATATTACTTATTATACTACTTATCAAAGCACTTTAGAATCAGCATCTTTTAAAGAATCAGCATCATCTCAAAATTCAATATTCAGAATTAGCATAGATTAACACTTCTTAAAAATCAGTTCTTTAGCATCAGCACTTTCTGAAGGATAGAATTAACACTTCATGAAGATTTATATTACTGTATTACTAATACTTCATTTTATAAAAGATTAGAAATAAAATCTATTACTACTTATTTATATATATAAATATCTTAAATTCTCAAAGTTTCTTTAAGAGATTCAGTAATTAGCTACTATTCAATTCTATATATATATTTTATCTATTGCTATTCTCTTCTCTCCATAGTACTTGCAGCACCTATACATCTACCTTTTTATGATCTTAGTTATAGAGCTTCTTATACTTCTTTTTGATACTTAGTTCATCCACATTAGTGTCCTCACATATTGCTGAACTTGTGATTTTAGTTGTTGTATAGATGATATTTTCTTTTAATATTATAGATACTTTTGCAAAGAAAATAATATTACTGATAATAATTATTTTGTTATTAGTAGAACTTTACAGATGATAAATTAAGTTAATATAGAATTTAATAAATTTGATAATCTTTATTTTAACAGATAATTTATTAGTAGATTTTTGAGATTTATAAAAATAAGTATAAACATTAATACCTAACTCTTTAAAATGATGAAGTTGAGGTAAGATATTGATTAGCACTGAGATTAAAATTATATAATAGTATTATGTAAATACTTCATCATTATTACTGATAAATCAACACTTCTCATTATAAAAAGTGATAAATATTAGTATATTATTGATAATTGTAATCAGTATTTTAGAAACATCTACTCAAAACTTTTTTGATAAATTCATATCTATAAGTACTGCTCTAATACATGTTATTATTATATAAATTTCTCTCTTAGAAATATCATCTTAATGAGAAGATTGAAATAAAGTTAATTTTTAATTATATCATCTTTAATCATCATTTTGATTATTTTTACTGATCAAAAAATATTGTCAATATCTGTCTTAACTTGTGCTGATAATGTAAAATTAAGATTTTTCATTAATTAAACTCAGTGAGCGTAATAATCTACAACTTAGTTCTTGATATGTAAAAAATATATTTATCAATAATAAATAATATTATTAGTGATAAATATATAATATTTAATTCCTCATTGTGATTTAATAGAGTAATCAAACATATTATTTAGTATACAACTGTTATCAGTAAGGTTAATATGAATATGTTATATTGCTCATAATGCTCATGATATAGAGATTTGAGAGAATTTGCATGCCATGTCTACTTTTATATAACTGTTATAAAAGAAGTCTGTTTTAGACTTTTTAATATGAATATCAGATGAAGAGTCTTTTGTTAGTGTAATAATCATCTCAATGTAAATATATTTTAAATTGATATATTATTTCATAAAAGTTTTAATCAAAAAAATATAATTATCAGATTCTTCTGTTTTTATCAATATAATATTCTTATACTCATAAAATTTAGTTATAAAATTAATAGCTCAAGACAAATGATGAATATCATCTTGAGATTTCATTCTACTAGTAATTTTGTATATTGAATTTATAGGTATATGAATAGTAATGAAACTGACACTATTTAAAGCCTTTATCATAAAGTAGAAAGGAATGATATTTGAAAGCTGATATTAAAAATCTTAATTCTTTAGCACTGTAAAGAGCAAGAGATAGACAATAAGATTGAGAATTCAATGAATATTATTAATTAAGATATTTTTTTCTTTTGATTTTAGAAGAATAATATCTGTCTCTTTAATCTGTTCTTAATTTTCATCTATAGTACTGATTATTAAATCTCTTTTAAATGACTTTGCACACAACATTGAGTGCTTTTCACCTGTTATATGAAAGCTTGCACAGGTGTCAAAATATTAGAATTTAGAGATAATATTGAATGATGCTAATATAAAGTAATTACTACATCAATATTTAATTATAAGATAAGAAAATCTGGCATTTTACTGTTAGAAGATTTATTATTATTTTTATTTTTTTTATTTTTTTAGTATTTTCAGAGTTATTGATATCTTTTTTCTTTTGAAGTTTCTTTTATTATTCTGATATTTTATCAAAGTTTAACTGAAAGCAATAAGTCTTTGAATATCTTGAAATATTACAAAAATTACATCTAGTGAATGTGGTAAAGATTGTATTGTTATTATCTTTAGTGATTGTATTAGTTCTTAAAGCGCTAGTTTGCTTTAAATCTTATGTCTTATTTGTTCAATAAGCAAGTTGCTTCATCAGATTATCAATATTCAAGTTGATAATAGAACTCTAACTTGTCCTATAAAATATATATGTCAAGGATAGATTGCTTGATTGATTATGAGGCGATCACTAGCTACGCGAAAGTTATATACAGTGCGGATTACATAAGAAGGCGGATAGGCCTGACACCCCCACTCACTGATGTAACTGTATGTGAGATTACATACAAAAAATAGCCTGTAGCTAGGTATCAGTGCATAATTTGACTGGAAAACCCATATTGTTGAAAAATTAGTCATTTCCTTCATATAATCATTTCTGCCTGCTTATCACATCTTCTAATATCTGCTGTCATAGGGTGTATCTAGTCATCTCAAGTGACTTGGTCAGCCTGTCTGCTGTGTTCTCAGTGGACAGAATGTAATTAATTGAGATCTTGTTCTTGCAGATAAGATCCTAAAGAGTATGAAAGCAGACCTCTATATGCTTAGAACAGCGTGGAATAGCCTCACTTTTGATCAGTTCAATCACTGATTTATTATCTGCCTGAATTGTATATGCCAGCTTATTGGCCAGTGATTCAATTGGGCTATTATTATCATCAAGATTATTGAGCTGGGACAGCATGAAGCCAGCATCCTCCAGCAATTCCTGAAGGCAGACAAGCTCATAGGTAGCCTCTGAGGATGCAATATATTCAGCCTTGGTAGATGATTTTAAAATACCTGTCTGCTTGCTGCTTCACTAAGCAACAGGACCCTCTGTCATATAAATAACATATTCAGTGATGGAGCAGGAACCTGGATCACAGTCTGCCCAATCAGCATCAGTGAATGCCATAGATTCTATATCTGTGTCTTTTCAGTAGGACATACCTATGTCAGGTGTGCCTTGTAGATATCTAAAATTTGCTTGAATGCTGCTTAACTCTTCAAGATAGAGCAGGAGCTGAATCTCCCTAGAAAGCCAGCAGTAAAGCTTATATCAGGGTGTGTGTTGACAGTGAGATATTGCAGAGAGTCAACCTCTGATTGATAGAAACATAATGTAAATTCTGCTGTATAAGCAATTGATTCTTCATTATCACTCATGAAATCAACATTCTCCTTCATAGAGGAAGATGTTGGGTGGCAGTCATTCATTGAGAATTTCTCAAGCAGGTTCTTTATGAACAGTGGCTGGGACAGTGATAATGATTCAGTATTCTGATCAATCTTCATACTCAAATACCAGTTTGAATCACCCACATCCTTAATCTCATAATTAGTAGTGATCTGGGCTTTTGTCCACTCAATATTCAATATATTCAGGCTATATAGGTGAACATCATCTACATAGATGATTATATAGACCTTGTAGATGTCATTTATGAAAAAACTGGTGTCATGAGAACTGATGCAGAAGCCTGTTTTCAATAGCATTTTTCACAGCTCCTCATATCATAATAGTGCTGCTTGCTTCAGGTCATATAGTCTCTGCATCAATTCACATACCAGATCACCACATCCCTCGCGGAACCTGGTGGGTTGATGCATATATATACATTCATTGACAGGAAGCCAGGCATTTAAGAATGCTGTAATCATGTTGATCTGCAGAACATGACATCCTCAGAATACCAAGATTGTCATAAGTGCTCAGGAGATGAAAGCTGATACAACTGGTGTGAATGTCTTTGAATAGTTGACACTCTTTTCTTGATAATTGCTGCAGATTACTCAGCAGGCCTTATATCAATCAATTCTACCTGCATTATTAATCTTTTTGTCAAACACTCATTGGCCATGTAGAATCATCATATCTGGGGTCCTTTCAACTAGTCACCATGCACCAATCTGCTTGAGGTGATTAATCTTCTTAATGCAGGCATGAAAGTAATATTTCCAATCTGCAGATGCCTGAGCTCAGGTGAGATTCTTTGAAACTGACAAGTCAGTGATCTTAGGGTCTGCAGAGACATTAGTTGAATTGTCAGTGAAATTCCTCACTGAGGCCTCCCTCACTGAAGTAATATTCTCAGTGGGCATTGGAGAATCCTCCATCTTTAAAGTGAACCCTGGGAGAGCAGTAGTGTTCTGCATCAAAAATGTTGAAATTCACACAGTAATCTCATAGTCTATCTATTAATTATTTGTAGAGTGTAGAAATACTGAGGGGGCAGGTAGAGACTTCTCATCCATCATGAAATCATCTGTTGATAAATCATGTTAGGTGGAGGGGATTGCAACTGCAGCCATGCAGGCAGTGAAAGACAGATTCTTGATACCTTGCTCAGATGAGGCCAAAGAATCTGCCAAATGAAGATCTTCTTGAAATATCATGTCTTTTGATGTGTAAAGGTGACTGTTAGAAGGATTGACCAATCTATAATTAGTAAAATCATCATAGCCTGTAAATATAAGCTTCTGCAATTACAAGGTCATCTTTATATTCAGCTTGAGCACTATTTTTAAATAAGCCTTGTACCCTCATCAGTGAATTCCATGTGCAGAGGGCAGGACCCTGAGCCAAGCTTCATATGAGGTAATTGACTTCAGATCTAGATCCTCTACACTGTTATAGAGCTTGGCTGATGTTGACATAAGATTAAGCATTTCAGTTGCTGCAATTACTGCCTCATCTCACATCTGAGGAGGAGCAGAGGAATCTATTAATAATGTTTAGACTTTTTCAATAATCAGGTCAATAGAATGTTCAGACACACCATCTTGCTGTGGAGTATGAGACAGGGTTGATTCTCATTTAATACCCTCACTCATTATATAGATGACTGCTATGTTTGAATTCAACTCACCACAGTCAGAGTGAATAATTGTGACACCATGATTGAGCAGATTCTTCATAAATTGATTGAAGGTTCATATATATTTTAGAGCCTCATTGCAGCACTTCAATAGAAAGGTCCACTACATTCACATGACATCATCAGTGATCATCATCACAAGCTTCTTACCTGCATAGGATGGTGTATCTTCTTCATTACCAAGCATTTCTCCACCCTCAAATAGGTCCATCCAGATTTTAAGACCTTTGCAGATAGCACAGTGTAGAGAGGTGTTTTTATAACTTGCACATTTATGCTTGGCTTTAACACATATGGTGCAGAATGAGAGCTTCTTTGAGCTGATGATGACAATTTCAAAACAGAGCTCCTGCAACATTTTAATTAGATTCTCCTCATCAATATGGCTCAACTGCTGGTGCCACTCATCAATCAGTAGCTGCTTCAGCATAATGATGGGTAAGCAGGTTGGTGAGGACAAAATGAAGGTATCAGTATCTGAATCCTTCAGGTTAATCAGCTGCTCCATGTTATTGCAGTTGAAAAGACCCAGTGATGTAGTGTTCAGATCATAATCTGTTGAAATCACCCTGGGCTTTGAGACTGCCAAGTATGCCAGTGGTCCAAGCTCCAGATCATTCATAATACCCCTGAACATAGGGAAGGTGTCAAATAGAATATATATATTATTGAAATTCAAAATTGTGTAGGAGATATTGTTTTTTGTAGATGCTATTATCTCAAAGTAATTTCCAGTGTCCACCTGCAGATCACAGTGAATATAGCCCTGGTGCTCCAATAGGCCAGCAGATATGAGATTGGTAGATAAGCCTGGCACCAAATAGACATGGTCAAATTCAATTAATCTTTCTCCAACTGGGATGGAGGTGACCATGATTCCTTGAACCTTCAAAATAGTCTTATTGACCACTTGAATCATAGAGCTGCTAACCTCTGTTATTTGAGAAAATCATAATCAATCACATGCAATATGACATCCAGCCTCACTGTCTCATATGATGAGTGGGTTGGTGATTGGTTCAGCAGAGTACACAGGCACCTCAATGACCTGCACTAGATTCACTATTTGAAATGTCTCAGAGCTGTCATTTGCAGTTGATAGGGTCTTCTTGCCCTCACTACTCTTCTTATTGTTATATTTTTCTATTCTTACTGTGTTGGTGGTCCTTTATTCTTCAGAAGTGCTATCTGGATTGGCTGCCCAGCAGAGCCCATCATGATGATGCTCACATTTCAGGCAGATTGAAAGATCAGACTTTAAATGTCTGCTCATTTGATAGCCTCTGCATCTCCTGAGTCAGCCCTCATGGGCTGAATTATTTTGGACATTGCTGCTATTATTGGAACCTGCAGCTGTGTTTTCAGCCTGAGTCATATTGGCTGAAGAATTAGTCGCCTGGGCAGGCTTCTTGACCTCTTTGAGGAGATTCAATCAAGAGTGTATTTCCTCCATGGTTGAATGAACATCCAACATAACAGACTTTGATTTAGACTCTTGTACCTCCTCAATTTTCTTTTGTACATAGTTTCACTATATATTGAGAAGTGCAGAATAGAACATGTGGAATACCACATCATTTGACAGTAAGATATTGAGTATTTCCAATTTCATAGTAACATCATTGAACTTATCAAAAAATGTGTGTATGTTGATGACTTGGACATCACTCATTGATGTAAATGCCAAGACTGCTTCTCTGCAGAGCTGTGTTCTCAGAATGAAGAACTCCTTCTCAACCACATATCAAAGAGAATAAGCAATCCTGCCCTCATCATACTTATTAAAATGGGGCCTAATGCTGGCTGCCAACGTGTTCAAAATGAATGTGTAAAGCCAGTGATTTTTGGCCTCCTAAAAAGGAGCTCATTCAGGGTCTCTATCAGGGCTTTTGACTTGCTTGTCCTCCAATATAACCCAGCATTGAACATCAATTAGCCTGGCCTTCATATTCACATGCCAGGAGAGGTAATTTGAAGATCTGACCAGAGCATTCAGCTTAGTGGCATATTTAGTATTCTGTTTGAACTGATTGATTGCCTTGTCAACATGACTATCTGGGTCATAGAAGTTATATTGCATTTGAGACCTCAAGTTCAGATCTCATGCTGACATTTGATCTGCCAGCAGATTTGCAGGCATTGCAGCTCTGTCATTCTGAGCATGGAGCCTCTTCAATTGAAGTTGAAGCTGCAATTTTTTGTATCTCTCTTTTTGAAGTTCTAAATCAATCTTTTGACATTCAAGATCCAATCTCCTCAGTTGCAATTCTTTGGAGTCAGTTGTTGATGACAGGTTAGAGGTCACTGCAGACATCTCCACTCCATCTTCTGAAGGAGTCAGGTCAGCATATTTGACATGATGTAGGCAGACTGGCCTCACCATGGTAGGGGCTGTAATTAGCCTGACTTGCTGATTAGATGTTCTGGAGGGTCCAATATTGGAACTTCTGAATGCTCCTGGGGGGGTCAGTGAGCTCAAGGCCCCCTGGTCATTTTCAGATTGGTCAGATTGACTGGATTGACTCAATCACAACTATGAGTGAGTCATTATACATTCTGCCATGTTGTATTAATCTTCTTTCTAATGAAGTAATCTTATTCAGTGAGATTCTTGCCTATAAGCTTGATTGAGCAGATTGGCATGTTCTTGTGTGATCAGTCACTGAAAAATTAGTGAGTTGCAGATTTTTCTTTCATCTGCTAAGTGAATGAATTGAATACAAAAAAAATAATAATAATATAAGAGTGCACCAAATCAATCAATTGACATAAAATAAGATAATATTATATTGAATGAAGTGAGCAGTGATTAATATACACTATATTTGGCAAGAATTCCCTGAATTGGCAGTTATTTGCGCAAAATGGGTCTCATAACCTGTCAAGGATAGATTGCTTGATTGATTATGAGGCGATTGCTAGCTACGCGGAAGTTATATACAGTGCAGATTATGTAAGAAGGTGAATAGGCCTGACAATGTAAAAATGTGATTTGACATAAATTCTTTGATGATCACAGATGTTAATAATGAAGAAATAAGTTATGAAGAAAGTCTTCATGAGAGTTTTGTATGAGTTCTAAAATATGAGTAAAGAGGTAGCAAAATCAGCATATGTATGACAGATAATCACTGTTCTTGATATATAGATATGTCAATTCTTTGAGAATGCTAATTTTCTATTTCTCTAAGAATATCACATACTCTATGTCTATCTTCTCTCATAGAGCTGCTGCATTATCTGATTGAATGATTTCAAGTATTTTTTAAACAAGATCTATCAGAGATTGCAACATTTAACAATGTTACAGCGCAACTGCTTGTATATGGAATAAGGTTGATCTACCTACGGCAGCCTATAGTGACATTTGGGTCAAATGGGTTTTTTTGTGTTTTTCCACTGTAATTACTTAATTCCACTTATAGACACTCACCAATAGAGATTTATATGAGGATTTGTCTGTTGCAGAAACATCTCATTTCATTCTGATTAAGCTAAGAAAAAAATCAAATCAAAAAAACAATCAAAAAACAATCATTTTCCTGGATATCATCAAAAAATCAAAATGAAAAATCAAAAAAAGTGAAAAAAGTGAAAACTACTAATAACCATTTCCACGTCCTGGGATGCGACTGCCTGTCATGATTTGTCGCAACCTCTGCACCAATTTCATATCCCTTTCCTGGATGGTAACACGTTTGGCATGGATGGCGCATAGATTTGTCACTAACATCTCATTGATTAGTATAATGATTAGTAGATTAGCTTGTAAAATCCAGTCATTTCTTACTTGTGAATTCATCAATCAAAACCGCCTCTGCAGCCTCCTGCAAAGCCAGAATTGCAGATGCTTGAAATCGAAGATCACCATATATATCTGCTGCAATTTCACGGACAAGACGCTGGAATGGGAGCTTGTGAATAAGAAGCTCAACATCACGCTGATAACGGCGGATTTCACGGAGAGCAGTGGCTAAAATAATTAAATTAGATATTCAAATTCAAAAAATCTATGAATATACTTTTACTTACTGCCAGCTTTTCGACGATAGCGACGTCGAGGTTTCACATGAGCCACATGCTGTCCTGGAGGATGCTTTCCCCCCTTTCTTGCCTTGCTGGCTATATTTTTTTTTGCCCCTCTCTGTTGAACACATTTTCTTGCAGTCATTTTGGTACGAGCCATTTTTGCGTGGATTTGATGATTCTAGCTGCTTATTTACTGATTAGTATAATAACTAGTATAAAAATGAACTGTAGCTCACTTACATTGCTGAAACAAGAAGATAATTTAAAAAATTTCTGCAGGGGGGGGGGGGGGGGCGTGTAGAATGAGATGGATGAAAAGATTAAAAGATTGGAAAAGAAAAAGAGCAAAAAGATAAGATCTTTGAAGTGAGAGTGCGGTTATGTGTGCAGTTATGTGCAGTTGATGAATAACACAACAACACAAGCACGCTCAAATAGGCAATCAAGTGAACACAACAACACATCACAAAGAATATCAACATTGATTTTCAATTCTTTCAATTCTTCTTTCTCCTGTCTCACTACTTCTGCTCTGCTGCCTGCCTGCCTTTTTATTCTATCAATCATTGTATCAATCAACTATTTCCTGCGCCAGATTCTTTGTTTCCCACTTCCAAGATCAGTTTTTTTCTCATCCTATCAAAATGACACGCCGCGGACCAAAGCCTGGAGCCACAGCTGGCCAGAAACGAAAAGCTGAAGAAGAAATGTCGATTAACCCTCACACAAAAAGAGCAATGAAACGAAGGGAAAAAATGAATGAGGAGGAGGCCACTATTGAACGGGCGAAGAATGCAGATCGTGCAGCAGTAAATTATCATATTCGACAGCTGAAAAATACCGATGCATTCAGAGAGGCAAATACTGAGGATCAAAAGAAGATGATTGAGGATAAAAGAACAGAGATCATGAATAAAAGGTAGTTAACAAATCTTGAAATCTTGTTAATATAAATATTAATAGAATATAGACTTAGCACCGGGATTACAGCATCGATGCTGGAGCAGAGACAGGAAGATATCTCAAAACCAAGTGAAAAGTAAGTTCTATATTCTACTAATCATTATATTAATCATTCTAATGATTTATCACAGGCTTGCCGCATGGAATCATTTGTTAGATTCTGAGGACACCATGCAAGAAGTGAAATGGCGGCTGGAAGATGAAAAACGGTTTGGTAAAGAAAATATGCCAACTGAGGAAGATTCCCGGGCTGCGTATGAGGAAGGGGTGAAACTGATGAAAAAAGGAGGAAGTCTTGCTGCTGTTTTATACAAGCAGTGGATTCTCTCATGGAAAGATATCAGCAATTCTCTTTTTCAAAAATTCCGACATCATTCTTTCAACAATACTGCCAGTCATCATCGATTTTTTAAAAAAATTTCAAATCAGGAGCTTTCTGTTTTGAAAATGCTGCTTTGTGCAGAACAAATTGACTCAAATTTGGCAAAGAGATGGTGGAGTGAGCAAAAGACTGAAGATTCAGAAAAGGATATTGATGCTCGTAAACAGGCTCATAGAGCCTTGAAAGAGGAAATGACTCCAGAGGAATTTATGCAAATGAGATGGAGCCCGGATGAGTGCATGCTTTTTAAGTCTGAAAGTTGATTTTTTTTTTTTTTTTTGTTTTTATGATTATAGCAATCATTCTACTAATCTGTTTTTTGTTGAAAATTTTTTTTATATTAAAGCAAGCTAACTTAGTTAGTTTAGTACATTATCTGTTTGTTTTGATTTTCTTATTTACTTTTTTTATGATGTTATAATATTTTCAATTTTTCATTCATTCTTTCTTTCTTTCTTTCTTTCTTTATTTCTTTATTTTAGAATAATAAATACTTTTTCTTTCACTTTCTTTTAAAATGCCTCCATCTGGTTATTCATATCTTCTTTCTCACAAAGATCTTATTATTAATCTTCATCAACACAATCTAACTCAACAAGATATTATCTCTCAATTGAAACGAGATCATAATCTTGAAGTTAGTCGATCAACTCTTGTTCGTTGTCTTCGAAAATGGAATGTTAGAAAAACCAAGAAATGGGAAGCTGATGAATCAATTCACAATTTTATTCAAGAATTGTTTTCACGAGGCTTGCAGGATGCTGATATTCTATCAGTTATTCAACAAAAGCATCCTGAGTCTCAACTCTCTATACGTGAGCTTCGTCAAATTCGGCAGCAATTGAAACTTCATCAGCGAAGAGATGACTATGAGAGTGATGAGATGCAGAAAGAGCTTATATCTACTGTACAGAAAGAGCTTGACAGTGGATTTATTCAGGGTTTTGGAAGAGGACATCTGTACACCCATTTTAGGCAGCAGGGGCATAGCATTTCACGGTATGTTTTGATTAATATAATGATTAGTATAATACTAATAAAATCAGAGATCGTCTATTCAAAACAGTTCGGCTTCTCGATCCAGATGGAATTACACGTCGGCTAAATGATCTCCAACGTCACCGAGGATCCTACATTGTTCCCGGACCAAATTATCTTTGGTCTATTGATGGTTATTGCAAGCTTCAACATTGGGGAATCGAAATCTATGCAGCAATTGATGCATATTCTCGATATATAGTGTGGATATATATTGGAATCACAAACCGTACTGCTGTTTCTGTTCTTCGACAATTTCTTGATGTTCTACAAGCAACCGATACTTTTCCTCAGGTTATTCGTTCAGATAGAGGAACCGAAACTTCAATGATTGCAGCTGCACAACTCAAACTACATCAAGCAACTGATTCAAATACTTCTTTGAATGAGTGCTATCGATTTGGAACAAGTACACTAAATCAACGAATTGAATCTTGGTGGGGACAACTTGCAAAACAGTTGGCAAATTACTGGAGAGTATGAAATTCCATATTCTTTCTACTAATTATTATACTAATCTTTATGCTAATCTTCTCTCAGCGCTATTTTCTGAATCTCAGTCATACAGGTCTATATCACACCAATAAATTATCTGATCGTATTGCCTTTCTCGCTGTATATATGCCAATTATTCGACAAGAGATGACAAACTATGTGAGAGTCTGGAATAATCATCGAATTCGAGCTCAACGTAAACGACCTGATGGGGTATATGGACAGCCCTGGAAGCTCTATTATCATCCTGATAATGCATTACAGCATGGCTTAAAACCAGATTCACAAGTGCTTTCAGAACTTCACATGCACTTTGAAAACTGGGGTATGTAATATCTTCATTACTAATATCTCTGTTGATCTAATATTATAGAGATACTAATACTTGACAGATATTAATGAGTATCTACCACTGGAGACAAAGAATTGGTGTCAGAATCAGATTTCAAAATTGGGATTTTCTTCTGGAAGAGTCACTGCTGCAGCTGTCAATGAACAGGGTGAACGTATACATAAGATAATATATCTTCAGCTGCGAAAACTTGTACATGATCATATAAGATCTCAACAAGTTCCTATTCTACAGGAATCTGAAAAGCCAACTGGTGCTTGGGACTGGCTGACAGAGCGATTGCAGGAGCATGAGATGAATTTTGATAATGTGATGGAAATGAAAATCTATGATGAGAATAGTGAGAATAGTGAAGATATCAAGCCTGATATCTCTGATGAGAACAGTGAGGATGTTAAGCCAGATGTATCACAGATGTAATTAGATTGAATATGAATAAGTATTCTACTAAGTATTCTACTAAGTATTCTACTAAGTATTCTACTAAGTATTCTACTAATATTCTCAAGAATATACTTTTTAAGTTTGTTACTATAACAATTATTCTATAAATTTTATATTGTAGTGCTACATGAATTTTGAACTAGATATATATATATATATATATCTACAATGTATGTACACCGGACACACAGAATATATGTATTCATATACTCAAACACTCTATAACTTGAAAATTATAATCATATATAGTTATATATTCCAATCTAAAGTTATTGACAGTATTAAAATATATATCAATAAACAATTTTCTTAATTGATACAGAAATATTCTGTAGTGTGTACACTGTAACTAACTCTTTGAAGATATTTTATAATATTACTCATCATGTCTAACACTCCCAAAGCAGTTAGCTATTATACTAATCATTATACTAATCAGGTTACCGAAATCCACACACACACACACAATCTCTCACTCTCTTACCCTCAAAAACGGATATATATATACACACACTCAAATTTTCCTGTTCTTCTCTTTGTTGTTTATTATCATCTTGATTTAATTCACTATGTGGACACCATTCTGCCCCAATCGTCCTGGATTTTCTCATGAAGCACACTGTAATAGTGAAGCTGCCTGTCCTTATTGTGGCAAAGCCAATCCATCCACACCAAAATCCTCCATCATCTCTTCAATAAATGATGAAATCATTGTCATTGAAGATAGTCCCAGTCCTCCAGCTCTGACACCATCACTCTCTGCCACAATTCTTGATCCTGGACCTCCTCAACGAGCACGTCAACTGGTCATTCAAAAAACACAAAAAGTTCAACAAATGACCCCCAATGCTGGTACACCAGTTCAACGTACATCACCTATAAAAGAACCTGCGATCAAACCTGAGCTGAATCAACTATCCTCCTTGCGAAAATCCTACAAAATTCTTATTCATATTTGGAAGTGTGAATACAATGATGCCAAACTACAAACACACTATAACTGGGAGTCAATTCGAAAAATTCAAAATGAAATCTACTCAGATTGTGTGTTTTTCACAATGGAGGATTTTCTAGAAATCATCACTGCCAGACTTGATACAGCCTGGAAGAATATTCTTACAGTTGTTTCTCCAGTTGATGTATTCATTTCTGCCTCAGTTACAGGAAAGGATGGTGCAGTTATGCTCACTCCTGATGTTTGGATGTTGGATTTGGAAAAGTTATTGAGTTCATTTAAGAAAGTGCACTCATCAACCTCAACAACTACAATTATTCACATTTGTCTTGTTACCTATGATGAGTCCAATCACCCCATCAAACAACCGTCAGAACCGAAGAATATCAAAGTCAAATCACCAGATATCAAAGTCAAAGAAGAGAATACCTCCGTATCAGTGATCAAACGCGAACGTGCTTTCTCAGTCAATTTACCCATTCTAAATCTTATCAAACGAAGACGGCCGTCCCCAATCCCTACAAAATCTGAAGACAAAGTTAATGAATTGAAGACAATGAAGCTTGAAAAGGATCTATTGTTCAAGTGGGAGAAGCTGGAATCAGAGACAGAGGAGGAAAATATAAAGAAGGAGATGGAAAACACTGTGACAGAGATGGAAAAGAGTCATTCTGATGAAATTGAAACACAATCAAACTATCTTGACCCACCTGCAAATGGGACAAGATTTCGGCATCAGCGTCGAGAGTGATTGATAGAATGATTGATAGATTCTTTTGACCTCAGAGTTGAGGGTGATTAGTAGAATGTTTGATAGATTTTAGTATGCGCTGTAAAGATTGATACTAATGTGAAGAATTATTTTGCTAGCTATTATTCTCATAATAAGTCTTATTTCTCACAGATCTATTCTTGCCACTATTCTTACCCCTATTCTTACCCCTATTCTCACCCCTATTCTTGTCACTCATGTAATCAATAGAGTTAGTGTGCCTTGATCACAAAATTTTCTTACACAGAGGAGCTATAATCAACAAGCTCTATTTGATTACAAATTAAATGAATATGATTGGTGCGTGTTCATGGTAACACTAGTATAAAAACCATCAAAAAAACCCATTTGACCCAAATGTCACTATAGGCTGCCGTACTACCCCACTACGCTCTAAAGGTTGATCCGTTCCGACCTCAACCATATTCAGTCACTCATGTTAATCCAATCCGATACCCAATCATATATGCTCTGAAGGTTGATCTGATCCAATTCTCAACCACTATATATATTCAACTGCTCATTCATTCCACATTTTAATCCTCAGTTTAGTATTCTGATCACAGCTGCCTAGTTAGATAGATGAATTGAAGCTATTATCTTGTTATCATCCTGACTCTAGTTGAGTCATGATATAATATTAAACTTCTTTTTCTTATAAGCCCTAGAGATTAAGTAGACTGGCCTTACATCTATATCCATGTCTACATCTATGTCCTTGTCTGATTAAGCTCTGCTGAGTGCTCAAAACCTTTGTTAATTTTTATCTTTCTTACCTTCATTATGAAAACTTCTCTTGCTGCTCTTTCTCAAGAATTTAAAAGTGCTATTCAAAAGCTTCACAGTCAAAATCAACAGTTGCAGACTGAATGTCAATCTTTGCAGACTGCTCTAAACAGCTTCCAATCTCAATTCTAATCTCATCTGAAGCTCTCACTGCTACACCCTGAGAAGTTCACTAGTCAAACTCTGAAATTTGACACCTGGCTCCTCTCAATCAAAGCTAAACTACATATTGATCAAGCTGCTATTGGAGATCAAATTGCTCAGTTCTACTATGTCTACTTAAATCTAGATTCAAGTGTATAAGCAATGATTTTTCCTTAGCTAACTCAAGCTGAAGAAACAGAAAATTGAAACTATAACTTTATTCTCAATCAACTTTCTCATGTATATAATAACTCAAACAAAATAATTGAGGTGAAAGACAAACTATACAATCTAAAGCAGGTATCAGATAAATCTTTGATAGTCTATATTGCTAAGTTTGAATGTATTCTCTATGAGATCAGAGCTCAGGATTAGCTGGATTCTTAAAAAATATCTTAATTCTGCCAAAGTCTTAATGTATCAATTCAGAATTATCTAGCTCAGCAGTTAAATCTCCCTTAGACCTACAAGGAATTTCTGCATATTGTTCAGCAATTAGCTTCCAGTTCTTTATTTTCATTCATATTACAAGCTCATATTGATCACTTTGATTGCGTTGATTACTATAAACATTATGACTTTATGAATCTCAATCAAATTCAAGTTAATACTCTTGATCTTTCAAATAATTCTCCATCATATACCCTGTCAATTTCACCTTCTTAACAGGACAAATTCTGCCAATAAGGCTGTTATATACACTATGAATCTCATAATCATTGAATTGAAGACTATCATTTCTATTCATATTCTTCTAAGCCCTATTACTATCAAACTGTCAAAAGAATCTCAGCCTCTAGACAAGGATATGATGATGACTTTGATGTTAGTAAGGTATAGAAGAAAATCTATAAAGATCTGATAAATAATGATCAAAGTGATTAGCCTATTGATAAGCTTAGTAGATTTTCATTTTGCTCTTTTCTTGCTTCTAATATAGCTACTTGAAGGCAAGCACTCTTTTAAACCAAGGGGTAATATTACGGCGCAGCTGCTTGTATATGGAATAAAGTTGATCCATTTCACTACACTTTAAAAATTAATCTGTTCTGACCTCAATCATATTCAGTCACTTATATTAATTTAATCTAATCCCTAATTATATATACTCTGAAGATTGATTTAATCTGATTTTCAATCACTATATATATTTAGCTGCTTATTTATTCTATATTCTAATCCTCAGTTTAGTATTCTGATCACAGCTGCCTAGTTAGATAAATGAATTGAAGCTGTTGTCTTGTTATCATCCTGACTCTAATTGAGCTATGACAAACAATAGAGAAGTTTTAAGTGTATTGTTCAATATTATTGATCAAGTGGTGATAAGTCTTCAAAGAACTTATATTAATTTTTGTTTAAAATATTTGTATCATCAATCACTTTTGCATCTCATAAGATGCTAATCTTCTATGCTTGATGATTGATTTTATCAAATGTGATAATGAATTTAGTGTTCAATGAGATTTGCATCTCCTTCTGATAGTCATGAGTCAGTTATTTTGAATTTTTTATAAAGATAATATTTAGATTTGAGTGTGCTGAAAGTAGTTACTGATATAGTACTCTAAGATCTATTGCTAATATGATCATTATGTTATTAATATTAGATATACATATTAACATAGAACTGGAAGTGTTATCATCAAACTCATTATATTCAAGCATCTTGCCAGTATCACATACTGAGTCAGAGACCTCTATTGTATTTTCTTTCATCATTATATATTCTGTTCTGTCTTCTTTCACTTCTGAACTAAACTATTATTTAATAATAGAGGAGAAAAATTGAAAAATTTTTAATTATAATTATAATATCTTTTTATATTCTGATTGAGAGGTTGATGATAATTAAGAGCTGCTAATAATAAATATAGAAAGATTCTTAAATAAAAATTAATCAAAAGATAAATAGTTTTAATCTCTTTAAAATGGTAATTGTGTCTCTGCTGTAGCTACAATAGTGCTACTGTCAAATATAATCAGTTTTGTATGCAAAGAGCTTTCTTTCCAGGAAGAGAATGTCAAACTCATTCAATATCACATTGATTACAATGTATTCTAATTAAAACATCTTGTTTTTCTTAAAAAATTGCTATATGAGTTATAATCTATGAGATAATTAATCTCCTTATTGTTGTAATTGAAACTAATTAACTATATAGAGTTCATCATATGTAGTAGAGTAGTTATTTAGACTACTAGAACTCAACAACTCAACTAGAGTTCAATAGCTCAACAATTAATTATCTACTATATTATATCATCTACTGAATCACCTCTATAAAATGCAGAATCTCTAAAGGTTTTAGTAAAAGATCTGATAAAACTTAGCTAATTTTTAAAATTTTGATTCAAGAATACTCTCATTTGAAAGCTTTTACTGAAATTGATCAATCTCTTAATTTTTATACTATTTAAATAAGATTTGAAGTATTGATTATTGAAAATATATTTTCCTTTAAAAAGTGAATATTTATCAATAATTTTCATCATCAACTCATAATATTTGATTTAAAGAATGTGAAAATTAAATGAATAATAGATTGATTAGGTCAAAACAATTCAAACAGTTTTTAAAAGTTTTTATCAACTCATTGTTGAGAAAAAATACATCTGAGCTCTTTAAAATCTCTGTCAATTTTAGTTTTCTTTCTGTCACATCAAGTATCTCCTTACAGCACTATCATCAAAGTTTGCTTAAATATGGCAGAAAACATATTTGTGAAAAGTGAAGAGCGCATAATCTAATGTTTCTGCATCTAACCTCTGTAGACTATAGGCAAAAGGTTAGAACTAGCTAAGTATAGCTGAGAATAGAGACAAGCTAAAACTAAGTGTATACTTATAAGACATCTAGATCATAGAGTTGAGCTTTAATGCTACTGAGCCTCTATCACTAGCAAGCTTCACCTGTGGCTGAAGGGTAAGGTTAAGCCGAACAGAAGTACTGTAAGCTTGATAACTAGAACAGGGAGTAGTACCACTATCATGAGTAGTAAGGACATCAATTAGAGGATTCTTATAACCAATGATAGCTACAGCTTGGGGCAGGTGTGTGTAGGGCTTGGGTGAGATGGACACCTGTGAGTAGAGAGTCAAAGCTATGACAGGTAAGAGTGTAGTGTAATATCAGGTAGACACTGATAAAGACAGTAAAGAGTGAGGGCTCCAAACAGGAAGTAGAATAGTATGAATAAGTGAATTGATCATGATCAAGAAGATAGATCTCTTGATCCTAAGGGTAATGAGTGTGTTTATATACATGAGAAGACCTTCTGATAGATTCTATAGATCAATAGATGACCCACTACCTGTTATATCAATCTATCAATCATGTGACCTTTCTCTATAGTTAGTCCCAGAACCTAGGGTTGTTCTGTCTGAAACCCTTGTTCCTTTATCATCCACCATCCTTATTCAATGATTCTGAGGAATGCTCTGTTGGTTCACAACATCACCCCCTCCTTTCCTTGCAGAGTTGTCCCAGTGACTAACATAAATATCAGTGTTGTTCTCCCTTGTTGATTTCCTCCTATAAGTCTTTTTTCTTTTCTTCTCATAATGTCATCATCATGAGTCATAATCTTCTTATCTGTTGTCTTGAGAACACTTCTAATATAGAGAAGTCAGATTTTATAATGCCTTCCTCCTGTATCCATTGCTCTCATTCAAACTGTCCTTGCATCAAGTCTGAGAACTTCAAAAACTGTAGTGAGTGTACTTAAGTCAGTTGTCAGTGTATTTTTGATAAAAGTCCTTTATCTGTCAACTGAAAAAAGTTGTAGTGTGAACAGAAAAAACTTGAATCTGAGAAGTCTTCTGCTCATGAACAGGTGGCCACACTCATAGCTCATCTTAATTGTCTTGAAAAACAAAAGACATTTCTTAAAGAGTATGCTGGCAAATTTCTTGAATCTGATATCAAATTGTTGAAAGAGTTAAAAAGGTTGAAAGAGAAAGAAGAGAAGCAGTATGAGGCGCAAGCTGCTCAGAAGCTTGAAGTTGAACAACTTCTTACTATCATTAATGACATTTCTTTCAACTTTTCTGAGTCTCAGCTTATCTTGCTGAATTTTCCTTCAAATTCTGATTCTGAAATCATGAACCAAATTCTTTACATTCTTTAAGTGTTCAATAGGTTCTCATGTGTTTTCTGAAGTATCATATTCTTTTCACTTAACAAGGTAGTGATCTTGTCCACTGATTTTTTATTTATTCAGAATCATTTTGATCTCATATTTCTGTATTTCCTTATCAACTTCTATCATGTACTGTTGGGTGTTTTGGGGTACTTTTTCCAATAATGAGGTATGAAAGTTTGAGTGTATTTGCATTGTTTCAGATAGTTGAAGTTTGTAATTGACTAGTTCTATTTTTTATAAAATTTTGAACAGTCCCAGTTTCTTATGATTTAGTTTTTCACATGATCTTTTGATTTTAATGTTTTGTTGTAGCAGAAACACTTTTTCTCCCTTTTTAAAATGAGGTGACTTCTGCTGTCATTTGTCATAATATTCTTTCACTCTTTGTCTGATGAAGTCAATATCTTTTACTAATTGTTCATGTAGTTGTTGTATCATCTTTGCTCTTTGTTTCACTTCTTATGATATACCTTCTCTAGTGTAGAGGGTTAAGCTCTAAGAACTAGAGGCTAGTCCTCCTATATAACAAGGACGAATTGCTTGGGAAAGGGAAGAAAAGAATGAGATGAGAACATGAGCTTAAGCAAGCTCATGTAGCATAATCATATGCGTACCTGCAAATAATGACTAGGCTGAGTCAGCCAGTCAGAGTGAATTTAAAGGTTCAGTCTTTTATAATACCCCTCTTCTTCCTCTTTGTTGCAGGCCTTTATGACTATTTAAAGCTCTCTTTATATCTAATTTTACCTGCTGAGAGGCCTCCCAAGTGTTTAAAGCCTTCACTTCTTGTAGGAGACTTGCATCATTTCATGTAGGCTCAGCCCAACCTACTCATTTAACAAGGTATTGCTTTTTCCTCTGGTAGGTTCATTCACCTCAAATTTCCTCAATCTCAAACTCAGGTCCTTCTGAGATCTCTATAGCAGGTGACTGTCAGTCAGTTTGCCTCTGACTAGACAGGGAATCTGTCATCACAGCATGTAAAAGCTTTACATTAAAGACATTGTGAATGTCAGGTGAGACATTCAGTCAGTAAGCATGAAATTCTATCTTTTCTAGCACAGTATATTGATTGTATTTTGCATTCAACTTCTTGCACAGATGATTAGTTCTCATATTCTCTAAGCTCAACCAGACTTTATCTCCAAGTTGAAAGCTTGAAGCTGGGTCTCTTTGTCTATTCACATAGTTCTATTAAGATTGCTGAGTATCTGTCATTTTTACTTGAGCTCACTTCAACACTTCACAAGCCTTTCTTATATAATCATCTGCAAACTCAATAGAATTATGTGGTGTTTCAATAGGGGATGCATCAGCTATATCAATAAAGAAGACATGGAAAAGGTGTGTTAAAAAGAATGAGCTCACATCTATTGAGACAACATCTCTATTATTAATGATCAGCTCTGCTAGAGAAAGTCATTCACACCAGTCATCCTGTTGAAAGCTAATGTACTTGCATAGATAGATTTTCAGAATCTGATTCATTCACTCTATAGCTCTATCAGTCTCTGAGTGATAGACTGTGAAGAGTCATCTCTTGATGTCTAATTTCTCACACATCTGAGTTCAAAACATGCTTGTGAAAGCTGATCCTCAATCTGATACTACTGTCTTAGAAATGCCATGTTGAGAAATAATGTTGTGAAGAAATACTCTAGTCACTGTCTTCATATCAGTTTTCTTAACTGCTTTTAATATAACTCTCTTGATCAGTCTATCTATTATAATCATGATGTTTATGTATTCTTTAAAGCTTGATAAGTTCACAATAAAGTTCATAAAAAGCTTCTGCTATATATGTTCAGAAATGAGAAGAGGCTTAAGCAGTTTCTGATATCAATCTCTCTATGTGATGTTTGATCTGCAAAAATAATAGTTTCTGATCATTCTTCTCACATTGGTGGCATAGCCTGGCCAGTAGAACTTATGTCTTAGAACTCCTGCCATTTGCTCTCACCTGGGATGGCTAGTAAGAGGTGAGTTATGAGCCTTGTGCACTAACCTGGTTTAAAGAGGTTTGAAATCTGGCACTCACTTACAATCTTGAAAGAGAAGCTCCTCATTCTCATTTAAAAAGCACTCAGAGACAGAGGTTTTAATGCTGAGTTCAGAAGAAAATCTGAATCTTCTCTCATGAAGAGTCTGCTCCAGATACTGCAGAATCTTGTCATTTTTGTGAGTCTTATTTCACTGAGCTTGAAGAGACATCTCAGGTTTTACACTGGCAGTGACCACTCTTGATTCCATTTCAGATGTCAGTACATTAAACTTAAGTAGTTGAGCTTGTCTCTGCTTGATCCTCTCATCATTAGTGTTCTATGACATATTCTGCTCTCTTTGTGATAGAGTGTCTGATTCAGTATTCAACTTCCTTAGCCAGTAATCAATTCTGAAGTTGAATTGATAGAGAATATTCATTCAACATAGCTGTCTTTTATTTAGTCTGCATGTAGTCATGAAGTATTCTAGATTCTTATGATCTGTGAAGATCTTGAATTCCTTTACACTTCATAGCTCAGCATCTCATTTCTTTAAATACTCAATTATTGCTAATAACTCCTTATCATGAATCTCATAGTTGCATTTTACAGGTGAATGCTTGTGAGAGAAGAAGGCACATGAGTGTAGAATGCTCTGCTTATCATATTATAGCAGCACTTCTTCTGAGGCATAATCTGAGAAGTCTGTTTCTAATATAGTCTCATAGTCAGAGTCAAATTGAAGCAGGATTAAAGCAGAGATAAACATTGATTTTAGATACTTAAAAGCTTCCTCAGCCTTGCTCATCTACAAAAAAGGAACATTCTTACATGTAAGAATCATCAGTGAGGTCATGATCTTTGAGAAATCTCTGATAAATCATCTATAGAAATTGGCAAAGTCTAAAAATCCTTATATACTCTTAAAAGTAGTAGGTATCACTTATTTCAAAACAGCTTTAATCTTCTCTGAATTCATTCATATATCTTTACCTACTTTAATGATGAATTCAAAATATTTTGTGCTGTTCATCTCAAACTCACTCTTTCTGATGTCTGCCTGCAGACCTGCTTCCCATAAATGCATAAGCATCTTTTATACATGCTCACAATGCTCCTGTAAGCTTCTTGAGGAAAATATCAATATGTCATCTAAATAGACTAAGCAGAAGTCATCCAGATATCCACATAATACCCAGTTGATATATTTTTAAAATGTGCTCAGAGCATTGGCCAAATCAAAGGATGTAACCAGTTACTCAAATAGTCTGTATTTAATTCTAAAGGCTGTCATTTACTCATCACCTTCTGTGATTTGAATTTTGTGAAAAGCTGTAATAATGTTCAGTTTAGTGAATCATTTAGCCCATTCAATTTACTGTAGAGTCTCACTGATTAATGATAGAGAATATCAATTCTTTCAGATGATTTTGTTAAGAGCTCAATAGTTCACACAGAATCTTAGTCCACTCTCAGACTTCTTCACAAATAGTACAGGAGTGGCTATGGGAGAGTTGCTCACTCTAATAAAATCTTTATCTAGATAATCTATAAGAGTCTTTCACAAAGTCAGTAATTTCTCTTGAGACATATTATATAGTGGGCCCTAAAAGGGTTGTTCTGTGCTACTATCAGCCTTTTTAATCAGTTCAATTCCATAATCTCTACCTGGGCCATGAAGTGGAGGTAGAGTGTTGGTAGCTTTCTTATCAAATATGTTTAAAAACTTATGATAATGTTCAGACAGCTTTTCTCTAGGGTCAATCTTTGATTTCACTTCTAGAGCCTTTTGAATGTCAGTCAAACTGACAGTGAAGATCTCAATATTTTACTTCTCTCAAGTGCTCACAAGCCTAGAGAAGCTTATAGCAGAGATGGAAATCACATGAGCTTTTGCATTTGAACTAGGCTCTATCTCTATACCACTCTCTTCAAATCTCACAATTCTTTGATAAGGGATCACAGTCATCTTTTGCTGAGCCAGCCAGGGGTCACCTAAATACATATCATGACTATGTAACTTATTCACCATGTAGAGAAAGGCCTGTTCAGTTATATGACTGTTTATATCAATTCAAATGCCAGTCATCATGCTTATGAAGAGTTCTATGGAGTCTTCAAAGCCAGTCATTTTAACAGGAAGAATTTCAATGCACAGGAGCTTATGCTTGTTAATGTAGAACTGAAAAATAAGATCATAGATATTACATTCACTGTCTATCATTACTCTAGTCAAAAAGACATTATCTACTAAAGCATTAATAGTGAAGGGTTTGAATATCATCTTAGATTTAAATCTTTTTCATTACTTCTTTATAAGCTTCTTATTTTGCTCCTTTTAGTGTCTTTTGATTGAAGCTACTCTTTTCTCAAATTCTCACTCATATCCACATTGTTATCATTCAGTACTGGCTTGAGGATTATCTTAGCTATCATGAGAATGACAGAGCATCTGAGAGGTTTGAATGAGTAGCTCTTAATCATATAATCTCTAACTCCACATCTCAGGCACAGGTCTTGCTCTCTTTGTTGATTAATCTCTGTCTGATTTATCAATTTGACATGGCAGATGCTTGGGGGCACAGCATCAGAAGAGAGATTCATCAGATCATCAGTGAAAGCTTAAGACTGATTTCATCAATCAAGAACAGCATGATGAAGTGAAGAGTGTGAATTAGGTGTTGTATGATTTGAAGAAGATCTGCTCTCATGATGTTTAGATCACTGTCTTAAAGTCTTAAACTCAAAGAGTTGATGATCAACTAATCTAAACTCCTTGCAGTAATTCTTGTAGAGAGATGGTTCCCTTACATCTACTATGCCTTTCCTCAGCTTCATGCTTAGGGCAGATTTCAAATACCTCTTTTTAATGTGATCATCTCATCTGTGACCACCAGCTTCCAGCAGTAGCTGATTAAATTCAGGCAGAAAGTCAAAGAGAGCTCTTCTACCTTGTTATAGATTATTGAGCTTTTGCATAGCCTTTTCCTGTCATGCAGAATCACTAAAGAGCATGCATGTTTGCTTCAGTAAGCTCTCTACTGTGAAGTTGATCTTGTTCTTATTATTCTCAACTCAGGGGTAAACTCAAGCTGCTGCCATTTCTTTCAGTCTTGAGTACATATACCAAGCACATTTCTCATTATTATCTAAAGCTTTCTCATCAATCTTAAGTTTTGATTGAAGCTTTAGCTCTCACTAAGGGTAGTGCTTCAGATTAGAACTATCATACTTCTCACAGTCTGATAGCTTGGTCTTTGGTCTTCTGACTGTAATGAGTGATTGCAGATTCAATTGAGAAAGAGTTGATATTAAGATGTTCAAAGCTTGTTGTAGATTAGCTATTTCAGCTTGCTGAGCTGCTATTAAATCTCTGTTCTCATGCTAGACCTGTTCCTGCTGTTGAAGAAAGGTCATTCATTGTTGTTCAAAACTGCTAGAGGTGTCCCTGCTTATTGCTTTATGTTGATTCATTTATGTATTCATTGTACAAGTCTGCTACTTTATCTTGTTCAGCTAGATGTTTTCAATGTTGCTCATTCATTTGTTAGCATGATTGCTAACCCAGTCTATTCATATACCAGTACTATCACTGAACTTTGTGATGTAGAATTTAAGGCTTCCAATAGCCTATCATATGTCAACATGTTTGCTGAGCTTCATAATATAGGATTAAGACTCCCAGTGACCTATCAATGAAAGGAGTGAAGCAATTTGTAATGTAGAGGATTAAGCTCTAAGAACTAGAGGCTAGTCCTCCTATATAACAAGGATGAATTGCTTGGGAAAGGAAAGAAAAAAATGAGATGAGAACACAAGCTTAAGCAAGCTCGCGTAGCATGATCACGTGCGTACATGCAAATGATGGCTAGGCTGAGTCAGCCAGCCAGAGCGAATCTAGGGGTTCAGCCCCTTATACCTAGGTATTTCTATTCTGATGATGTTGAGTTCTCATCTGTAGTTTGCAAAGAATGATGTCATTCCTGTCATTGCATTCTTTGAACTGTTGTATGCCATTTGTGCCATCAGTAATAGTTCAACCCAATTGTTTTGTCAATAGTTGATGTAACATCATAAGTACTGCTCCAATGTCTGATTGAGTCTTTCTGTTTATCTGTTTGTCTGTGAATAATAAGCTGTTGACATTTTGCTTTGATTCCAATCTTTGCCATCAAGATTTGCCAAAACTTTGACACTAACTTGGTATCTTTATCAGTGATGATTTCCTTTGGTAGTCTGTAATTCACAAATACATTTCTCAGAACTACATATGCTGTGTCTGGTGCTGTTGTTGCTTCATTGAATGGTAAGAAGTAAGTATATTTCAAAAGTCTGTCAGTAACTGTAAGTACTGAATTGTAAATCATTTTGGTTCTTGATTCTCTGGACTTTGGCAGTTTGACAATGAAGTTCATTGCTATTAAGGCTCAAGGTTGTGATAGTGCAGGTGTCAGTTGTAGCTTTTCATATAATATGTGTGAGTCTGTCTTGTTTCATTGACATACTTTGCAATTCCTCATATACTTTCAGATATCTGTCCATATTCCTGGCCAATAGTATGTTTTCATGATTTGTTTCATGGTTTTATTAGTTCTAAAGTGTCTTGAAGTAATGGCATCATGTCCTTCTTCCATCAATTCTTATCTTATATTCTTTGGTACATAAACCAGTCCAGTATGGATGATTAGTTCATTTTGTTGTTCAATTTTTCCTTCTTCCAAGGCTTTCTTTTATCAAGGGTTTTTTTAAATTTCTTTTTAAATTTTGTTGATCAGAGGAGAATTTGTGATGACAATATGAGTTGCTCTTATTGCCTAGTGATTGAAGATTATGTACTTTTCTTCATTTCTGGTGAAAAGTATCTGTTTCTACTTCTTTTTGACCATTAGGTCTGGTTGTCTGCTCAGAGCATCCACTCATGAGTTCTCTTTTCCTTTGCAGTGTTTGATCTGAAAATCATATGCTACCAGTATTTCTGACCATCTTGCTTGTCTGTGAGTTAGTTCTTTCATTGTCATGAAATACTGCAAATTGTAGTGATCTGACATCACTGTAACTTGATGTTTTGCTTCTTCAAGGTAAACTCTTCATTTTTTCATTGCTGCTACTATCACTAGTAGTTCCTTGTTGTGTATATTATAATTCTGTTCTGTCAGTGTCATTGTTCTCACAAAGCAAACAATGAGTTGCAACTGTCCATTTCAGTTCAACTGTTGTAGCCTTGCTCCTACCACGCAATCTGAAGTGTCAGTATCCATGACACATGACAATTCTGAGTTAAAGTGACTTCGCATGTCGCCCTCTTTGAACAATCCTTTGATCCTTTCAAATGCTTTTTGTTGTGATTCTCTTCATTCAAATGTTGTATTTTTCTTAAATAGTTTAGTTAATGATTTGACTTCTTCTGCAAATCCTTTGATATATTATTGATAATAGTTCATGAGTCCATGAAATGATTGAACTTCTGTGATGTTAGTTGGTGTCAGCCAATCCAGGATTGCTTGTATCTTGTCAGAGTCTATCTTCATTCCTTCTGTTGACACAATATGTCTCAAAAACTGAACTTCTTTCTGGAAGAACTTGCATTTTTCCAGTTTCACAAGCAAGCTGCTCTTCTGCAGTTTTCTCAACACTTTCCTGACTTCTTTTGCATGTTCTCTTCAAGTTCCTTTTGTGAATATCAAGACATTGTCTAAATAGACAACTATTTTGTCTAAGTATTCATACAGAATATGATTGATCATTGCTTGGAACATTGCTGATGCATTGATAAGTTCAAACAGCATGATCAAGTACTCATAGAGTTTACATCTCATTCTGAAAGCTGTTTTTCATTCTTCTCCTTTTTTCATTCAAATCAAGTTGTAGGCTTCTTGTAAATCTAGTGCTGTGAATCATGTGGTTCCTTGAAATCTATTCTGGATTTTCTCAATGAGTGGTAATGAATATTAATTTTTTATAGTGATGCTATTGAGTTGTTGATAGTTCACATACAGTCATAACAATTCATCTTTTTTGAGTATAAAGATCACTGAGTAACTAGCTGATGATGTTGATAATTGTATATAGCCTTTTTCTAAATTTTTATTGATATACTTTCTCAGCTCAGTGAGTTCTTTTTCTGTCATTCTGTATGTTGATTTGAATGTGAGTGTTTTTTCTTTTTCTAATAATATTTTGTGGTCTCATAGTTTGTATTCTAATAATTCTTCTGAAGTCTTCTTTTCCCTGAAAAGATCTTTGAATTCTTGATATTCTTTTGATATCTGCACACTTTGTTCTTTTTATGTATCTGGGTAAGCTGTTTCTGTTGATTGATCTTCTGGTTTTTGTGCTTCCTGTGTTACTTGAATCTTTTCATTCATAGCTTCACTTCTGGTCCTTTCTTTGCTGTGGCTGCTAGGCTCTTGAATATTTGAGTCATAGAGGCATCTACATCTGTCTAGCCTAATCATCCTCTCACACCAATCAATGTTTGAATTGTGTTGCTCCAACCAAGGATCCCCTAACACTAAATTGATGTTTCTCAGGTTTATCACATCAAAGCTCAAATCCTCTTGATGACCTTTTGTGATTATTCTTAATTTGTGTATTTCATTCACAACTCCTCCTATAGTTGTGTTTCTGAAGGCATTCAATTGATATGGCCTTGCCTTTCTTTGTAAAGGAAGTTCTACTCTCTTTACAAAATTCTTTGTCAATGAATATTCCTATGACTTTTGAATCAATCAGTGCACACGTGTTTTACCCTGTCAATCCTACCACTAGTTTCAAGCATCATTTTCCTTTCATCACAGCTAGACGCTGGCCTTCTTTACTATCTATAGGCACTAATTCAGAATAGTGTTGCTGTTTTTTAACAACTTTTCTATTTGAAGTATCAGTAGAGAATCTTCCAATATTCTATTATAGATGTTCTTTCATCCTTATATCAGATTTTTCTATGTTTTAAAGTTGTGTTCTTTCAGCATTTGTTGTAGTTTGTGAGTTTCTTTTTTCTACATCTCATTTGTTGATATCAGTGCTCTTGATTCATTACATCTGTTGTTGTAACACATTATGAGGGTTTTTCCTGAGTTGCTGTGCTAGTGAGTTTTGCCCTCTTTAGAATATTTTGTGAGTCTTCCAGGTCTTCATTCTGAAGTGACTTTTCTCATTGTGTGATTTCCTTTCTCACAGTAATCATGATAACAATATATTCAAGAGAGTTAATAATGTTGTGAGTGAATCTCTTCTAATCTTGAGTTGTTCTTGAGTTGATCAGGCAGGAACACAGGGTTGAAACAGAAAGTTCTGCTTTTCTTCTCATCTAATTTGTACTGTTTCCATAGTGGGTGAGAAAAGTATCTTTTGTTGTTCTTTTTTTGTGAATACTTTTTACAAGCATTGTTCTAGCATAAAAATCAAATAATCTCAGGGCATTTCACATCATCCAACTTGGATTTGACTGCATCCACCTCCTTACAACTGTACTTCAATCCTTGATCAAAGATGCTGAGCATGAATTGAACTAGTTATTTAGCTTCCTCATGTGAATTTTCTATTTCTTCTGCAAACTCTGAGATCAGGTCCTCAATCTCCTGTTCCTCATATGATTCTCATGAACACATGCTTTCTGCCTTTGTTGCTCATAGTTACCTTCTCTTTTTTAGCTTTAGAAAGTATCTATGATCTTTTTTCCCTTCTCTGTGAGTTAAACAGTCATTATCTGTGCAAAAAGACCAGTGTATATTTTCATAACCTGAGTGTTCTTGTTGACTTATGTCTTATGAATTGAGAATTTCCTCTTTGATGTTGTTGATTTCATTTTTTTCTGATATTTTCTCATTATGACTTTTCATGGCCCTTAGATAATGTATCTGTTTGAATCCTTCATGTCCTTTCATAACAGCTTTTAGTTGTTCCTTCTTTTGTTAGCATTATTTTGCTTAATGTTTCACTTTTTCACATTTGAAACAAAGGTTCTTTTCTTTGTATCATATCTTTTTCTCATCTTCACTTCAATTGTTTCCCATGAACGTGGCATTCAATTCCATTGGCCTTGGTCCATAGAAATCTGTTTTCTTTTTCCTGTAAGTGAAGTTCTGGTTTTGAAGTGTGATCTCCTTTCTTTCCATTCTTCTTTTGTACAAGTGGTTATCAATCTTGACGGCTGTTTTGATCATTGCTTCAACTTCTTCAGGTCTTTTAGCAATTTGAGCTATCTCATCCTTCACACTATTTTTAAATCCCTGGTAATAATAATCTGCTAACGCCTCATCATCTCAGTTCAGATGAGAACTGATCTGTTGAAACTTCAATGCATAGCATACTGTGAATCTGATTTGATGAAGCTGATTTAGCTTCTGTGCTGCTGCATGCTTCTCATCAACTTCTATGAAGATGATCTTAATCTTTTTCACAAACTTGCAGTAGTCTATGAATATTGCTGTGATGTCACTGTCTTATTCTTGTTCTGTTTCATGAAATCAAGCTCACACGCATGATTCAAATCAATTGAATGCTGCTTCTTTCAGAAAGGTAACTGCTGCCAATACTTTGTCCACTTCATTAGTCATTCTTACTGTATTGACTGAGTGATACAAGTTCATTTGAGCTAGAAATGCTCTCAACTTGCTTCATTCTCCAGTGAAGAGTGTCAGTGAGTTGACCTTAAATCATCCTCCCACTAGAGTTTGTTCCAATTGCTGAATTTTTTCATGTAAGACTCTGTTGATCTCTGTCATTTGCTGAGCAGTCATGGTAGATTAACCTGTGATTGATCTGAGTGTCATATTGCCTAACAACTTTTTCTTTTTAGCTTCTTCTTGAGACAGAATTCTTCTTTACCTTGTTTGCCTGACACAACTATATTCTTGTGTCTTTGTCAGACTTCTCAATAATAACTTTCCTTTGAGCAGAGGGTTCTCTGTAACCTTGAATTAGGGACAATCAATGTGCTACTGTGTCTCTATCACTAGCAAGCTTCACCTGTGGCTGAAGGGTAAGGTTAAGCCGAACGGGAGTGCTGTAAGCTTGATAACTAGAACAGGAGATAGTATCACTATCATGAGTAGTAAGAACATCAATTAAAGAATTCTTATAACCAATGATAGCTATGGCTTGGGGCAGGTGTGTGTAGGGCTTGGGTGAGACAGACACCTGTGGGTAGAGAGTCAAAGCTATGACAGATAAGAGTGTAGTATAATATCAGATAGACACTGATAAAGACAGTAAAGGATAAGGACTCCAAACAGAAAGTAGAATAGTATGAATAAGTGAATTGATCATGATCAAGAAGATAGGCCTCTTGATCCTAAGAGTAATGAGTGTGTTTATATATATGAGGAGATCTTCTGATAAATTCTATAGATCAATAGATGATCTGCTACCTGTTATATCAATCTATCCAATAGATTGATAGACGGTGTTCTACTGAATATATCAATCTATTGATCATGTGACCTTTCCCTGGGGTTAGTCCCAGAACCTAGGGTTGTTTCATCTGAAACCCTAGTTCCTTTATCATCCGCCATCCTTATCCAATGATTCCGAGGGATGCCCTGTTGGTTCACAACATTTAACTAATTCTTTAACAAGCTTAACAGAGCTTGGTTAAAACTCAGTTAAAATCAACTGAAGTTTTAACTGAATTTAATTAAACTTTAGTAAAAAAGATATTTTAGTGAAATCTGTAAGTTTTTCTTATAATTAATATTAGTTTTCTTCTAATTTCTCTTCAAAAAATTAGAAAAATCTGGCTCAAATTAAATCTTTTCTCTGATAAAGGAAAGTATAAATATTGATTTTATATCAATTTTGAAAAATTGAGTTATACACTAGTTGTGTGAAGAAAATTTCTTCAATATAGATAGAATTAATCAGTTTTTAACAATTTCTCTATGAAAAATTATAATTTTTTTTTACTAGATTTTCTATCAAAAACTAGTATTTCTTTTCTGACTTAATCAGAATTGAAGTCATTAGTTTTTTATCTCTTCTGTATTTCAAGAAGTGTTTGTAAAGATTTCATTAATTTATATTAAAAACTGATCTCAGTTTACTAAATTCTGTTGAAAAATCTAGTATAATTACTGAACTAGTAGTAAAATCAGAAAGATTCTATCAAAGCTTATTAAATCAAATATACAAGAACTGTAGACAGAAGTTAAAACATGAAAAAAACACTCTCTACATCTGAAACAGAGAAAGAAACTAAAAAAAAACCTTATCAAAAACTCTTTGAATCAGAGATTAAAAAAATAAATAAAAAAATAAATTGTTAAATCAAGCTAAACAGCTTAATAATCTAGAGTTGCAGCATCTATCTTAAAAAATCAAGTAGATAAAAAGGAAAATAGAAGATTATCAATCTTCTAATTTCAATATCAAAGTAAATTCATGAGATCATCAAGTTCAAAGTAGATATGAGTAGTTCAATCAGATATATTTCACTTCAGCCTCAAACTAGTCAAGCTAGACAGAAAATTCTCACTTAAAATCAATCAAAAGTAGCACAAAATGTAGTTATGAAGTCTACTTTTGTACAAATAGCTACTACTTCTATTTCTGCTACTGCTCAGTCAGTGTCTCTGAAAGTTTCAAAGAAAAAAAAGAGCTTAAAAATCAGAGAAAAGCTTTAAAATAAAAAAAACTAAATCATTCTAAAAAATAATGCTTCATTCTAAAGCTCTCAAATAAAGAAGTAATAAATCAACTTCAGAGCTAAAAAATGATTTTTGAGTTAAGAAATAAGTTAAATTAAAGTTTTTTTCAGTAGTAATGAATAAAAAAAATAATCTCTATAATTAATATTTCTTTTATGAGAAACTCTATAGTAATTATCACATTGTCTAAATTCTCAACTAACTTTCTTATTGAAAATGAGAAAAAATAAAGATTTTTACTAAAAAAAAAAAAAAAAAAAAAACTACAAACAGAATTCAAATTAAATAAAGATAAGAAATGAGAAAAATCAATCATTCAAAACATTCTCAATAATATTTTTAATGATGAAGAAGGTATGATAGTACTGAAAAAAGAGATAAAAAGTTATAATTCTATAATATTCAACTGAAAAACAATTTCATCTGACTGAGTAAATCTGACATTATACAAAAGAAAGAAGTAGAATCAGTATTGATTGTAACTGAGTCTCCAGAACAGATAAAAGTCTCATTACTTTTTATAGCTGATCAAATGTTAAAAACTTTCAAATATATTTATTCTACAGCTATAGTCAAAACTCTTATATTCAATGCAAAAGATGTCAAAAATGAGGTTAATTTATAGAAAGGTGCAAATACTCTATAGTATATGAGATTTGTATAGAAAATCATAGTATAATAGATCACACTTGTGTTATATGTGATGTGAAGAGTAAATCATATTCTCACATCATAGTTAAATGCAAAAATTGCAAGGAAAATCATATATCAACAGTCTCAATTTGCTTTTTCTATTCAAAAAATAAAAGAAATAAAGTTTCAAGAAAGAATTGAAGAGATAAAACAGTCTCTAATAAGAATAAAGCAAATTTTCAGTAAAAAGCAAAACTAAGAGAGGAAATTTTCAAATATCTTTGAGAGATTATTAGAATATAAGTCTTCAGTAAAAATTAAACAGACTGTTAATTTAACTACTTCTATAAGAATATAAAGTCTTAGATCATATAAATTGATTTCTATGAAAGCTGTTGTAATCACTAATAATAGTGAATTACAATGCTAAAAAGAGAAAATTTTGTTCATATAATTATTTAAATGTTTATTACAACAAAAAGTATATATAAAAAAAGTAAAAATTTTTTTCTAAAATTATATTTTTATAGAATAATATAGAAAAAAGTAATATTTCTATTTATTCTTATCTAAATACAGCTTTTGTTTAGAAAATTGATTTTGTTCTACTATAAGAAAGAAATCTAGATATTGAATATCAATTTTAAATTTTAGATCTTAATTATTATTATTTTTTATCAGAGAAAACTAAAGTCAAATCTAGAGTAATAATAAACTCTAGAAAGAGCTCAAAATTTCAATTCAATTTGAGATATGATATGATTTCAGATTCTAATATTCTAGTTGATGATATTATAGATAAATTCAATCAAATTGAATCTATTCAGCTAGATAATATCTATAATAAAAAATCTTTACAGGAAAATGATAGCAACTGAACAGTGAATAGAGCTTTTCTTGATTTATCACTAAACAAAAGATCAATCATAATTGAAAATTTTAATGCTCATTCATCACTCATGATGAAATGATGACTATACTCAATTTATAAGAGCAGACAAATTGATAGATTGACTGATTTTGAAAGAATTTAAATTAATTAATGAATCTGATAAAGAAATATACTATAAATAAAATTTATTAATAAAGTTAATTATAGATCTAACTTTTTTTTTAATGAACTATAAGAGAAAAAAGTATGAAATTAATTTATTAATTCAGAAAAAGTATTAGAATCAGATTATGAGATCATTCATTTCAATATACAATTAAATGATAATGAATATAGTTGAAAATCTTAGAGGATTATTATTAATTTTATTGTATTGTAGAACTCTAAGTGAACTAGCTACAACTAATAAATATATAGATACACATGATCTTAAGTAGTTGGGGAATTCTTCAACATCTTCTCATGCTATGATGAGTCTGAGCTCTGCTCTATCTCTTACTAAATGGTCTCAAATCTACAATAAAAATTAAATACAGGAATCAAATATTAATTTCTCTATTAGAAAAAGCTCTATTACATCTCTGTACTATAACTTTGCAAAGAAAATATATAATTATTTCTCTAATCTGTATTCTCATTACATCTTCTTAAGGGCTGCAAAATTATATAAAATCAATCATTCTCTTTAATGAGATCAGACCTCTGTCAATTCTATTTTCTCTATAAATTTATTATAAGCTGGCTTTAGCAGAGGCTTTGTAAATTCATCTGCTTTATTTATCATAGAATATACATGTGAGAGCTCTACCTCTTTCTTCTCAACTAGATCTCAAAGTATATGGTAATGAATCTTTATATGATGGGATCTCTTTGTCAAGGACTTCTTCTTTGCCAGATCAATGACATTTTTATTATTTATCTGCAATGTTGTACAGATCTTTGACTTCTCTTCTATCAAGTCTGCATCTTGCAGCATATCATTCAATCAAATAAGCTCATATACAGTTTCACTAACAGTGATATATTCTACTTCTGTTATTGATTTTGCAGTTGATGTTTGATATTGTGAGTGTCATAATATTAAAAATTCATTAATCATGATAATGTAGTCAGATGTTGATTTATATTGAGAGTCTGTATCTGCTCAATCTAAATCACAATAAGCAACTAACTGTAGATTTCTATCATTTTTCTCATTTTTGTAAACTATTCTCAGAGCTTTTGTCTTCTTACATAGTGAAAGATGTGCTTCAAGGCCACTCAGCAGTGTTTATTCAGGTGTGAGTTGAATCTTGACAGATAATTCACAGTAAATGCCAAATCTGATCTTGTACTTGATATAACATATTGAAGTGATTCAAGTCTCTAATAATATCTCATAGCTGTAAACTCATCTTTCAATCCATCATCCTCCTCTGGGGCAAATTCAAGTTGTATACCTGCTATCATAGGTGTGCCAGTAGGGTTAACCTTATTTATTTTAAAATCTTCAATAATCTCTTTAATATAGTGAATTTATGAGATTATTAAATTATCATTTGACCTGTGTTTGATCTTCATCTCAAGATAAGACTTGTCTTTTTCAATATCTTTTATGTCAAATTTCTTCTGTATCTTACTCAACGCTTAATTTAATTCTATCTCTTTGAGGCCTGTAACTCTGCAATCATCAACATGCAGTGTTAGATAGATATTGCAGATTGAATAAAATAGAAATCCTTTATCATATTTTGAAATTCTGAATCTCAGTGATATGAGATGCTCTGTCATCACAAAATATAAAATTCTTGCAACTTGCTTCATGTCATACAAGCTCTGTCTAAGAAGGCCTATCAGTCCTCTTCTTTCATATTTAATGTTTCTAGGTAACTGCATATAAACTATTTTATCCTGTGACAGTATATCATTCAAAAATGCTGACATGTAGTCAATCAACTTCAATTTCCAACCTCTGGTAGTTGATATAGTGAATAGAGAGAGACTTGTAAGCTCTAAGATGACTACAGCATAGGACTTGAAGTAGTGAATATCCTGCTGCTGTAGAAATCTTCTAATCACTTAGCAAACTCTAAAACAAATTGTCTTACTTCTATTATTCAACTTACAGTCAAACACTCATTTGTTTGTCGGTATATTCATCTCAGACATCTTTTCAATAATAATGTATATCTTCTTATTCTCAAATATTTTGACTTCTTTTCTCATTGCCTCAAGTGATTGATTTCAATCTAGACTCTTTTTCACTTCTGCCAGGTTATTTGAGCAATTTATAAACATGTTCAGGATAGAATCTGTGTCACTAGCAGGTATCTCAAATTCATTATCCTTGACTAGCTCTGTCTTATTGAGCAGATAGACTAAATCAATGACATTCTTCAGATCATCATTAATCAATATCTTCAAAATCTCTGATTTATCTTTTAGTACTTATTCTAGCAGACAGTGATATCAGTCATTCAGAAAGTTGACAACATCTAATTTCTTTGACAGTTTAATGTCTTCTCTCATTATCTCAATAGTCTTACTCACAGCATTTGCAGGAACAGATTCTGTGATAAGATCTTCATCAAAAGTAACATTCTTAGCAATCTCTAATTTATATTCTTTTGAGTCTTATATATGATATTGATATAATTCTTGATAACTCATCAATCATCACTTCTTATCATCTGTTCTATCTGTGAGCTTATTTGTCACTTTCAAATTCTTTTTGTAAACCTTGCATTCTCACCTGTAGATTCAATGAGTAGACAGTTGAACCTCTGTTCAGACTTCAAAAGATGTCAATGAATTGTCATCTTTGCAGTCAAAAATCTTTATTGATGTAGAGAATGTATTTATCAAGATTACAGCTGTCTGCATTAATTCATCTCAAAGCTCTCTGACAAGCTCACTATCAAATAGTAGACTTCTTGTTTTATTCATCACTAACTGATTTGCACATTTTACAGAGTCATTTGATTGAGATGTATCTGAAGTTGTCACTTTATACACTATTTTCTTATTCTTGCAAAACATCTTGAAATCATCACTTTTGAACTCTTCATTATCATCCCAGTGCAAAGTCCCTACAGGCTATTGAAATGTTGTCTCAATCATGTCAATAAAGCTCATGAGCACTGATGTCACCTCTACTTTTGTGACAATCAGAATAATTCATTTAAAGTGAGTGATGTCATCTATAATTCTCATTTAGTATCTTGCATCTTCTTCAGTAAGTAGATTTTCTTCATCATATAGTGTTTTTCCCTCTTCTACAAGGTTTACAAAAAATCTCATTGCTGATTTGACAGCTCTGCTCATTGAAACAAAGAGCAGATATATCATTTTTACTTGTATACATGTCTTGCAGAATGACAAGGTCCTTGATTTCTTATTCACATCTTTAGTTTAGAATTTGCAGTCATTCTTGATATATCTATTGAGTTTAATTGATTCAGCTTTTGATGTCACTGTGTCATTGTGTATTTCAAAGTCTTGATGTTCTCTTTAAGCAGCTTCATTAGAGAATCATCATTTGATATTGCAAAATGAATCAAATCTCTTAATGCTGATAATTTCTTCATCACATAGATATTCTTTTCATTCAAATACACTGTGAAGCCTGTTGTTCTGTCAGAAGATATTATCAAAATTGAATGATTATTGTCATACATCAATTGTTTAAAGGTATAACCTTTGTGTACAAGTTTTTTGAGGCTTATTAGGTTGACCTTCAGCTTTGAAATGTAATGGATATCATTCAGTTTAATATCTAATTTCTCAGTTGAGATGCACACTCTCTCTACACCTGCTACTGATGTTGTAGATTCATCTGTCATCTTCAACATAACATTTATTCTTTGAGATATAACCTCAACAATATTCTTTAGAGATGTGGTATGAGCTTTTGATCTGAAGTCTAAGACCCAGGTATTCTCTACCACTTTACCACTAAAATAAATCATCTCTTTTGTAGAGAATACTTGCTTCACAATATTATGAACTGAAGCAGTGCTGTCTTTATTCTTGTTCTTATGTTTATTCTTTTCTTTATGATCTGTAGGATGTTTTTCTGAATATTTTGTTCAATAGTCAGTCATGAGATATTCTGTCTTCTGACAGTGATAGCATGTCTTTTTCATATTGTTGCTATTCTGCTTGAACTTCTTATCTTTGTCTTTGTCTTTAGTTCTCAAATTTTTATTCTTACTCTTATTTTTTTCTATAAATTTTGAATATTATTTGCAGAATACCTTGTATTTGTCAAGACAATGTTCTGTCCAGTGGCTGATAGATACAATAGAATATCTTAACATAGTCTCATGAAATCTGTCTCAATATTGCAGGTATTGACATCTTTTTCAGCATGGTTCATTCTATCTCTGATGAATGATACTCATTCAGCATTGATACCAGTTAACAAGTGATTAAAAAGAACAAAATCTTCAATCTTATATCTCAAATAAGTATATTCAATCTGAATGATGATCAGATGTTCTATAAAAGCTCTATCTGAGTCTTTTGTCTTAGCTGTCAAGCTAATCAGTTTCTCAAAAAGACAGATATAGTAGACTGCAGATCTCTCTGAGAAGTTTTCTTCTATGATTGTTCATAGAATATATGCTAACAACTGATGATCTGAGAATATTATAAAATAAGATCTTGCTTGCAGGGAGATTGAAGATAATATATAATTATAGAGTCATATATTTCTTTCAGTTCAAAAATGTTGCATATTCATACTGGCATCATCCTCTGGGGCAGATTGCTTCTCATTGAGAATATCATTGACTTCAGATTGCTTAGCAGCTAGTATCATCTCTTTTCTCTACATTGAATAGTTCATGAAATCAGTCAGAATGACAGATTTCTTCATGTGCTTCACTTGATCTCTAAATTCAGTCAAAATCTTCATTATGACAGTAGTTCTGTCTTTTTTCTATAGATAGTTTGCAAGATCTTCACTTATTTCATTCCTGCTAGCATTGATAATGAGTGTCTCTCTGCTAGCTCTCATCATTTCAACTTCTCACTGAAGTTTTGCAATCTCTAATCTCATCAGAGTTTCTTCACTAACTTCTGACACCTGGTCACTAGGGTCAACTGTATTCTCTGACATTTCGTTAACCAGGTCTTCATATGCATTATTAGACTTGTCTGATTTCTTCAGAATCATCTTGTCTATTTCAAATGCTTCAGAGGCACTTCTACAGACTGTAATAGATGTAGACAGCAAATCTGTAAGCTCTGAAGTCCTATTCTCTGAGATTCTATTCTCAGATCCTTAGTTTTGTCTTCTTTTTGACACATATTCTTCTGTCAAATCTGGTGTTCCACCTGAATGTAGATTGACCATAAATGTCATCTAATTATTGTTTGTATTTTTCCTCATGTTGTTTTTAGCTGTTTGTTCATAGCTGTTCATTCACAGCTTCTCCTCACATTGTTCACAGTGAAAGACCTCTAATTCAATAGTCTCATAACCTCTTAGAGGACTGTTATCAACCTTGTTGTATTGTGGGACTCTAAGTGAGCTAGCTACAACTAATAAATATATAGATGCATATGACCTTGAGTAGCCGGGGATTTCTCCAACAGAAAATCTATTATTATTTAATCAATATAACTTTGAAAAAGTTCAATGAACAGAGGTCATAAATCATATTAAAATCTTGAGAGAAAAAAATCAAGAAAAGCTTTCATAAAATATTAATACTGAAGTATCAGAATTCATATTAGAGGATAAAACAGTATTAATAACTAATATTATATTATCAAGTATCAAAGATAATATGCTCAAAAAGAATCAATCAAACTACTCAAAACTCTGATGGTCTGAAACTCTGACTGATAAATGCAAAGAACTAGCTAGAGCTAGAAAAGATTGAGAAGAAAAGTTAATTTGTAAACACATATAAAGACATCATAAACAACTACTTTTCTAGTATCAAAAAAGCAAAAACTAAAAACTGGAATGATTTTTTTAAAAATGTAGAAAATAAAAATATTTTTAAAGCTTTTAACTATATAAAATCTAGAGGAGTAGTAAAGTTTCCTACATTAAAATATGAATATCAAAATCAAGATCATACTGCTAATACATTTCAAGAAAAATCTCAAGCATTCATGAGAGTTTTATTTTCAAAGTTAATAGAATCCGAGGAATACATTCCTATAAATGAATATCATTAAGATGATTGAACAAGTGGAAGTGGCTTGACTTAATGAAAAATGAGCTAGAAACAGCTATTTTCACTAGTTCTACTATAACAGCACCTGGACCTGATTTTATAAATTACTATATAATACATAAAGTATTCTTTGAGCTAAAAGAAGAACTTTTTGCATTATTCTTCTTTTTGATGAAACATGAATATCATTCAGCATGCTGGAGAGAGGCAAGAGAAGTTATTCTAGCAAAATCTAATAGAAAATTATCAATTTCTAAATTTTGTAGAGTTATATCTCCATTGAACTGTTTAGATAAGATTTTAGAAAAAATTATTAACTCTAGACTTTGTTTCTAGTTACTACTACTGATTTAATGTATAATGATCAAATGAGTAGCAGAAAACAAAATTCAGCTATAGATGCAGTTTTATCAGCTATTCATGATATTCAAATAGCTAAAAATGATGGTTTGATCTCAACTGCTATCTTTATTGATATAAAAGACACTTTTAATCATGGTTCAAGAAATAAAATGATTTCAATTATATAAGAGCTAAAGTTACCAGAGTCTCTAGTAAAATAAGTCATCTGTTTTATGATAAAAAGAAGCATTCAGCTGCTCTTTGATGCAATAAGACAAGAAAAAACCTCTATTGAAATAGGAATTTCTCAAGAATCTTCAGTCTCACCTATTCATTTTGCTATATATACAGCTAATTTATTCAAGAACAAAAGTATATATGAAGTAAGAACTCTCAGCTATGTTGATGACATTAATCTTATTACTAGTTCTAAATCTATACAAGAAAATTGGAATAATATAGAGAGAGCTACAAAGGAAATATTTGAAAAAGAAAGTAAAAATATTATTCAATTTGACATGAATAAAACTGAATTGATATAATTATTTTTATGGTAAAAAAATTAACAGGAGAAAACTATCACTCTTCAAGATAAAGTTATAAAATCTAAAACTTCTGTGAGATAGCTAGAAGTATGATTAGACTCAAAGCTCAACTTTAATGTTCATATTCAAAAAAGAATTGCTCAGGCTGAGAGAACTTTGAATAGTATTATTAGACTTTCTAATACAAAAAGAGATTTATCTTTTCAAACTATGAGATCATTATATATAGCTTGTACAGCTTCTGTATCAGACTATGTTGTAGAGATTTGATGAAAAGAGCAAAAAGAGCTTTATAAATCAATATCAACTGTTATAAAATAAAGCTTTAAGAAGAATTCTAGAAGCTTTTAAAACATCTCCAGTTAGAGCTATAGAAATAGAGGTATCGATTCCATTATCAGCTATTAGATTTGATAAAAGTTGTATGAATTATGCTCTAAGAATCATAAAAATAAATGCAAATCATTCGATTCAAATGAGAGTATCTACTTTATATCTCTCAGATATATCTGAAAATAAGTTAAATAGAGAAAGATTTTTAGATTGAAATGAGTACTCTAAAAATTTAAAGAAGATATTACCTTCTCAGCCGTATAGAATATGTACTATGATTAAAGATCAATTATCAAGCTTAAATATGGAAAACATAAATTACAATAAGCTCTATTTTTGAAAGAAAAATTTAAGATCATTAATAAATATTACTATTAGTGAACTATCAAAAGAAGAGGTAAAAACTGCATATATTGAAAAACTTCTATAAATAAATGAGAAGAACTTATTACTGATATACTCAGATGATTCAAAAAGTAAACAAGAATAGTTGAGAGCTGATATAGCAGTTAAATATTCTAAATCAGATTCAAAATATAAGATGTTTTCATGAAATCTAAAAAAAGTATGAAGTCTTTAACACTTAATTATTTGCAATTCAAAAACTTTTATAATAGCTAATAAAATGATCTCTCAGAAAGTAAATACTGATAATATTTGAATAATTTCAGATAGTCAAACAGCATTGAAAAGACTTCAGAAATATGAAATTCAAAGTGATCAGATAAACCTTGAATTAATTCAAAGAACAGTGAAAAGAATTAAGATTAAGAATAAAAATATTTAGATTTATTTATCTTGAGTACCTGCTCATGTATATATTCTAGAAAATGAAAAAGAAGATCAAGTAGCAAAGATTGAAACTGAAACTCAGAAAATGACTCAAAGAATTATTATATTCTGATCATATATTAAAAGAAAGATTAAAGAATCATGTCTTGATAAATGAACAAAAATCTGAGAAAAAGAGAAGAAAAACACTCGGTATGCAAGATATGAAATGAAATAAAAATGAAAATCTACATTAATAAAATGCAAAAAGAAAATATTTTCCTTTATAATATAATTGAAAGTTGAATATGACTACTTTAAATCATATATGAAAAAGATTTAAAGATTTCTTGAAATCTGATAGATATGATTTCTATGATATAGTTGAAAATTTAGATCATATACTAATGAATTGCTCATTAAACAATGAGATAGGAAATTTAAAAAAAAAAAAACACTTAATTAATCAATTAAATATGATCTTTCTATTTAACACTGAATTAGAAATTTTTTTTAATTGAGTTTATAGAGAAAATAAAATTGAATATCAAATGAAATTGATATTTAATCTATAAAAAAGATGAGAACATTTTCAATAATACTTTTAGTAAGATTTCTTTTGTATTAAGTTATTGTTTTGTTTTGTTGTGTTTTGTTTTATTTTGTATTTGTTTGATTGTGTTTTAGTATTTGTTTTATTTAAGTTGAAAAAGAGACTGAATCAAAATTAAAACTATAAATATGTCTTTTATTAAAAGATTGTTAAATGCTGTATTATTCTAGGATAAAACTCTATAAATACATAAGTTAATTGCTTTTTATTATTTAGATTAGTTAAATAGTTCAATTCTAGTCTAACTAGATAGATGTCATAGTTACTGATTGAATACATCTTAAATGAATAATAATAATAATAATAATCAGCTGAGATATTTTCTCTAAATATAAAGATATATAATTGTAAATTTTTATTATCATCATACTGAATGAGAGTTTTATCTGTTATATAATCAGATGAATCTGTCTTCACTACAGTCTCATAATTAAAATTCAAAGTTAATAATATTAGTGCAGTTGTGATCGTTTTTTAAGCTTTTCAAAAATTTCATTCAAAGTATTTATTCAATGAAATGTGATATTCTTCTTAGTAAAATCAGTAAATGATAAAGCAATGTTAAAAAAATGTTAATGAAGTCTTGTATAAATCTTTGATAGAAGTTGATATCTCTGAGAAAACTATATACTTCTTTTATTGTAATAGAAACTTATCATTTAAGAATAACTGTGATTTTCTAAGAATTTATGCTGATGCTCTTCTCTACTTCTATTATAAAGTCAATATATTTTATTATTCTCATCTTGAGGTCAATATCACATTTGTCAATGTCAAAATGAAGATCAGCTTCACAGAGTTTCATGAGCATTTTATATATGTGATTTTAATATTACTTCAATGAGCTGTCAGGGAATATAAGGATATTTTATTCATGTAGATGAATATGAACTTATTTATATAATTCTGTATTACCCAATTGATGTATTTTTGAAAAGTGCTTGAGATATTAACTAGTTCAAAAGAGATGATTATTCATTCACTTAGTCTGTAGTATGTCTAGAAGACTGTAAGTCATTCATCTTCTTCATTAATATGTAACTTGTGAAAGACAGCAATGATATCAAGTTTAGTGAATTAGTAAGATATCTTAATTTATTGAATAGTTTCATTGATTAGTAATAGTAAATAGCAGTTCTTTTTTGTAATGTAATTAAAACATCAATAGTTAATATAAAATCTTAGATCTTTATCTGACTTCTTGACAAAAAGAACAGAAACAGCTGCTGATAAATTGTTGACACATATGAATCTATTATTAAAACAAATTGATAAGAGTTTTTCAGAGAATAAGAAGCTTATCACAGAACATAATATATAGAAAGTTTTAGAATAAGTCAGACTTCTTATTATTTTTCTGTATTAATTTACTTTAATAATCAATATTTAATTTATAATAGAATGACATATCTTCTGCAGCTTTATCATTAAAAATACCTAAAAATTCATAATAGTATAAGAAAAGCTTAAATGTTGAATCTTGAGAGATGTTTTATATGAGTTTGTTCAAAAACTTTTGTATATTTACAGAACTAGCAGTGAAAATCTGATTATCTCAGCTCTTTGTTCTTGATTGATGACATTATATATTGTAGACATTGATAAAGATCCCAGTTAACATTATTGTTTTGATTCAGGCAGACTCACTCATAGATATACTGTCATCAGAGAAATATATAATATAATAGTACTTTGCATCAAGCAGAATATTTTCAGTCTTAGTCATATAAGTTCAAGTATTATATCATAGATCAGACTCTGTACTTCATAAATATAGTTGACAGGCTGATTGATGACCTTTTATATCAATGTTGAGTTTGACTATGTGAGTATAATACTTAGTTATAAAATCAGTGAAGTCTTGCAACTCATATGAATACTTTAAAGAAATGTACTATAGATTGAACTGAGAAATTCTTCAAGAATGAATCATTATATATTGATACAGTTCACTACTTATCATAATTTCTATATTATACAGATTATCTATAATTGCTGAGACACATATCACATTAACAATGATTTTTTTCTCAAAAGTTTTCAGTTCTTCTGCATTAACTTTTATTGACAATTTGAATAATAATTACTTTTTTCTCCACTTTGAATAAGCACTTTCAATTCTTTTCTCTTGTGATTTCTTGAGAACTTTCTGAGCTAAAATGTAACTGACATAGACATAGTACTTGACAGAGACAAATGAACTAATACAGCATAAAATAATATAATTGAGCTTTATACAATTGATGTATACACTCTGAGTACATCTCTCTGCAATCCCAGTGTCAGAGATTTCAGAGACTCTGAACAGCTTTGTGACAATATTACATGATAGATCAGATATATTATGCTCAGTTAATAGTTCATAACATCAGCTAATGTGATAATGATGATGTGAAAAACAATTGATATAAATCTCTAACTATAATTCTGAATAACTTTTATCTGACAAATCTTATTCTTAATTATATAAAAACTAATGCAGTATTGTATATAATTGTCTGTATCAGCTTATGAGATTGTCTTTATCAAAAGCTTCAAATTGAAAATCTTTTAAAATATGCTGATCTTAATTTTATTATTTCAAAGCAGACTCTCAGTTTTCAGAATCTTCTGATCAAAGATTGAAAGCAAAGCTGTAAGAAAAAAAACTGCATTAACAAATATTTTAAAATCAGCTAAGAGCTTTCACAGCAAGAGCAAAGTCAGAAAAAAAACATTTAGCTGAATGAATATAGTCTCTGAATTTAAAGTAGTAGTCTTATTCATATTTATTTATAAATAAAACTTAATTACTGCAGTTTAATGAATCTTAAAGTTCGGTTTAAAAGACTTTTTTTGTAAAGTTTGTTGCTAAAGAAGTTCTTATTATCATGCAAATGCTTTTGTCAAAATGTTTTCATATCTCATATTGAGATTTATAACTAGATTGTAAAATTCTTAATCATTAATGAAGATATTAACACTAAATTATATAAACTAATAAGATCATTAGAGTCTTCAGATCTTTCACTGACTCGGTATCTTCATATTCATAGAGTTGAGTTGAATCTCTTCATCTATATGTAGAGCTTCAGTGAAACTGACTTTCTGAATTTTGAATCACTGTTATTTTTTCTTCTTCTTTAAAAAGAAAAATGAATTGAAATGATTTCTTATATGATGAACTAGTCACTGAGAACAGCTAATAACTAACATATATGAAAATAAAAAAGAATTATTGAATAAAAAAAGAGAAAAATAGATCATATAAAAAATTGAAGTTTCTTTTATAGAGAGCAGAAATTCAGTATGAAGATAACTAAACTAGTATCTTTTAGAGTAAAAGTTATATGAAAAAAGACTCTATAGATAGAGATAAAAATGCTGTCTTAATAACACTGACTCAATAATATTATTTCAATAGTGATTTGATAGTATGAAGGCGTAGTCTGAGTATTATAATAGTTAAAACTTATACAGATAGAGGTAAAGATACTGTCTTGATAGTGCTGACTCAATGATGTCATTTTAATAGCATCTCAATAGCGTGAAGGCGTAGCTGAAATATCATAAGAGTTAGAGCATGACTCTTTATATCATTTATATAACTCTCTAAGTAGTTTGTAGTAATAATATTAAAATAAAAATTAAAATATAAAATAAAAAAGTAAATAAATAAAAAAAAAAATAATGATCAGAGTAAATTAACTCTTTAAAATAAAGTAAAATAATTTTAATTTTTAATATAAGTAATTGTGTTGTAATTATATTTATATTTATATTTATAATTATGCTTGTATTTGAATAAGCTTCTTAGTGATTATAATTATATTAAATACTCAAAACTTTTCTTAATTTTTTATTTTTATTTATTTAATTTTTATTTTTGATATAAAAGTTTTTTTTTCTATTTTTTATTAGAAATTTAAAAAATTTTATTTAGAAACTTTAGTATTAAAATTAATAACTTCAAATTAAATATCAATTTTTATAAATTATTTTATACAATTTTTTAATTTTGCTCTTATTTAACACTCTTCTTATACTATTATAATGACTATGAGAAACTTAATGATTAAACTTTGAAATTTAGTATATAATTTTTATAATAAAAAATAAATTATATATTGATTAAATTATTATTATAAATATAATCTATTATTTTTTAATAATTTATATTACTAAAATTAAATATTTTTTTATCGGACTAAATTACTATATACATGAGAAAGCTAATGAAAAATTAAATTATAATCTAATATTTACCTTTTTAATTTAAATTAAATAAAAATTTTTTATTTATATATTTAAATTTAAATTTAAATAAATACATTAAAATTGAATAATTAAACTTTTGATAATAATTCAATATATAGTTTAACTTTGATTAAAAGAAGTTAGATGTTAAAGTTTTAATTTGTAGAGTTTAATTAAAAAATTTTAAAATTTAATAATAAAAACTTCAAATAAAAAAAGTAAAAAAAATTATTTAAGATAATTTATAAAACTTATCATTTACTTTAACATCTATTAATTTTAAATATAAAGCTTTTAAATAATAT
>NW_015440950.1:1420651-1421977 GCF_000150705.2 Paracoccidioides lutzii | reverse complement strand
ATTTAAATATATAGTTTTTTATATTTATAAAATATATATAATTTATATATATATTTTTAATATATTAAAATCAATATTTATAAAAAAATAATTATAATATTAAAGTTTTTTATATTAATATTTTATTTTATATTATTATTTTTTTACTTTTTAAAAAATTAAATTATTTAAAATAAAATTTAACTGAGCTCTAGTGATTAATATCATAATTAATCTTTGATTAAATTCTCATATATAATAGTTTATCATTTTAATATGAACTATTATTTTAATATAAAATATTTTTTTATATATTTTATTTTATTTTTAAAATTTAATAATTAGTTATTATAATAATTTCTTTATATATTTTAATAGAGAATAAGATTATAGAAGCTTTAGAATTTATAACTAATGTTAAAAATTCTAATATTAATATATTAATAAGAAAATTTAATATTTTTTACTTATATTTGATTAATTGATTATATGATTATCTTTCTCATATCAAAAAAACTTTTACTAACTGATTACTATCTTTAAATCAGAAAAAATCACTCTGTTAGTATATAAAAATACTAGATAAAATTGATCTATCTCTCATTTAATTGATGATATTTAATACTACTTGATTTATTTTTATAAAAAGTAATAAAAATTTCATTAATCTTCTATCTAAAATTGAATAACATTAAGTCAAAAAATCATCAAATATTATTTTAAATATTATAAATAATAATAAAAGATTACTAATATAATAAGAAAGAGAACTTATAAGTTATTATTTATACTTAATTGATTTAGATTTTTTTAAGTAGACTGTAAATAAGTTTGAGATTTAACTCAATAATATTTATAATTTTGATAAAACTAAATTTAAAATAGAAATTAGATTAGATAATAAATAGTAATATAAGATTTTTGAAAATATACTTATATTTAAAGCTTAAATAATAAAAAATTTTATAAATTATTAAAGTAGTCTCAATAAATAGATTTATCATTTTTTCTTTATATACTCTCATTATGAAGTAATTATAAATGTACTAGACTAATAAAATTAAAAAAAAAAAAAAATTATAATAAGTATATTATACATTATCTATAATAATGATCAAATCTTTTTTTAGTAAATTCAATACATTTATCACTCTATAAAAAGTCATATTAAAAAATCTCATTATCTGCTTCTATTAAATACTTTTAACTTTTACTATATATATAAATTCATAAATTATTATAATAAGAATAATATTATTCTCTTCTATTTTATTTTATATATAAGTTATCTATTATAATCTCTAAATATAGAATTTTTTTAAATATTTAAGTATTATCATTTATTAA